>NC_087192.1:2487500-2490000 GCF_035594125.1 Scylla paramamosain
AGGTTATATCAGATTGAATTAGGTTAGGTTTGTCTGTGACTTATTTACCTAACCTAATCTAACCAAACCTAACCTAACCTAACCTAACCTAGCCTAACCTAACCTAATCTAATCAAACCAATCCCATCCTATCCAAAGCTGACCAAACCTCACAACAACTGTTCCCCACTTTAAAACATCACAGACATGCTGACCAGTAATGTTTCTATAATCTTTCATTGTTTTTTAATGATTAGAGAGGAAGTGTTATTCTATAGTTTTATCCTGAAATTTATTAGTTCTTACCATTCTTCATAAGAACAACAGCAATTAGGCTACAATATTTCTTTAATTTTTGTTTATGTAGCTTTTATAGATGATAATTTATCAGTATGAAATTATGGTATGGTATCTTTCTTCTACTGTGCAGTGCAGGAAAAATAAATGAAAATATGTAACTTTTTTATGTCTAATGTTGTGAAATAATTTCAGGGCCAAGAAGTTTGTTAGTGACCAGAAGAAAAAACTGTGTCGAACAGGAGGTGGTCCTCCAAGTCCAGTCGTCAAGCCAGACCCTGTATTGGAGAAAATCCTTGCTCTCATCGCAGACGAGCTAGAACTGGACCCAAACCACAATGACAGTGACAGATGGCCAACAGGTTGGTTCCATTAAGTAATAAATTTTCTGTTTTACATATCACATTTCTGTTCTTAATGTGATATTGAGTTCTAGTATATTCATACTTGCAAATATTTCAGATGCTATCCTTATTTTTGCAAATTATTCATCACTTTGGAGCAGTGGTTTCGATAATTTTCTTGTTCTTAACCCAGTTTTCATGTAAACTTGATTAATATTATGGAACTCTTTGGTTTGGCTTAATCCGGTAAAATATTTCACCACATGGTCATGCAGCATACTCAGACGACTCTAAACTGTTTTGTAGCATAGAGACCAACTATTCTGTAGACAAAATTGGTGTTTTCATGTAAACTTGCCTTAAAATTAAGAGCTTCCTTGAAAAAATGGTGTGCATGTGCAGAAAATACCCTGATATGATGGACCTACTTTGGTTTACATGGAATCTGTCTGACAGAAGACCCACCCAGACTTGACAAATTCCAGATAAAGCAGAAATTTGTGGCTGATAATAGATCTGTCAAGGCATTAGAAAATCTGTATTGACCAGAAACCATCTTGTTTAGAGAGGGTTGAACATTATTATGCATCTTGTAACTATATTGCTCGTTCAATGGAAGAGGGTATCCAGTCATATAGTTAAACACTATACTGTAAACAACCATACTGTTACTTTCATTAATGTTATTTGTTTGTTCACAGATGTCACTGTTGTTGTTATTAATGAGAAGGGAGAGCAGTTGGATGAGCCGATGGCCATGACTGAACAGCCATCCACAGCATGCTCAGTGCCTATTTTGCTCATGCCTGCCAGAGGAAATGATAGTGCACCTGCTGCTTGCACCTCTTTTGTTGAGTCATCGGGAACTGCAGCTTTGCTCTACAGTCCTGCCATCCACAGCACACCTCTTCCTTTAACTTCTAAGGACGTTCGTGGAACTGTAGTGTCATCCTCAAGCTCCTCCAACCACTGTACACCACTTTCTTCAACCTCTGTTGAGGTACCTGCAACAGTAGCTTCAATTTGTAGCACACCTCTTCCTTCCACCTCTGTTTTGGCATCGGTACCAGTTACCTTTCCAAGTGAATTGTCACCAATACAGTCTTCCAGTGCGAGAGGAAAAGTGAGTGGGAAAAAGTTTAAAGCAGAGAAAAGGCAAGTGGAAGACAGTGTTGGCAGAGAGTCCTATGAAATGTTGTCAAAGTTTCAAAAGGAAGAACATGAAATAGTGATGCAAATTCATAAACAAAATTTAGAAAATAAAAAGATGGAAGGGGACTGTCTATGCCAAGCAATGAAAATTATGTCTTCTATACATTCAAGAGTTGAAGACACTGGAAGATGTGCATGCAGCTGCAGGTGCATTTGTAGATTTCTTGGACAATTCTAGAAATGATAAGGCATAAATTTGTTTTGTGGTGTTGCTGTAAGATCAAGATCCAAAGTTTCTTTACTCACCCAGTTTAGTACAAACACTTATAATATATATATATATATATATATATATATATATATATATATATATATATATATATATATATATATATATATATATATATAGAGTAATCTCAGTGCTTTGTTTGAGGTATCATTATATTTTTTTGAAATAGTACTTGGATTCATGTATTCATGTGATATAGGACTGTGATTTATTATATAATTACTATATAAGGGCAATGGCCATTAATAACTAGTCTCCTTTTTTACACCCCCAGTTTAGTATAAACACTTAGATAACACTTAGATAATCTCTGTGCTTCATTAGTGATGTGATCATTAAAGGATTTTTTCAATAAGACATACATTCTTGTGATATATGACTGTGATTTATAAATAGAGGTAAAGATCATTAAAACCTTGTCTTTTTCCTCAATATGTAT
>NC_087192.1:2497500-2505000 GCF_035594125.1 Scylla paramamosain
GCATAAAATATGTGATATAGTATCATGTACACATAAAATAGTAGGTTGTCTGAATATTATACGAACATGTTACATAGCCAAGTCGCAGTGACAAATCGAACACCTTCCAACCCGCTGCAGACGAATGAACTTTATGTTCTCTTGCAAAAATGCAGCGAAGTGAACGAATGCAGCACATAGGAGAAGAGGAGAGGATACTTCTATTAGACTTAATCAATGAAAGAAGAGCTGTTCTCCTCAGCAAAGCCACCGACGCCCGCATTATACCGGTCAAGGCAAGAGTATGAGAGGAGATCACGAACTCTTGCTGCCAGTGGTCTGGGGCCGCAGAGGACTGTAAAAACAGATTAAGAAGATTTGGAAAACATGAGATCAAGGTTAGTATATTGGTTTTAAAATGTTGTTTGGTAATTAGCAAGTTTACTTTTCCACACTCCTACGGTAGAAAGTAATTAGGAGATGAAAAATTAGTTAAATATCAGTGTTATCAGGTTAAATTAATGTTACTGTTAGTTACCACATACCAGTAAAGAAGATTTCTGTTGGGTAATTGGTACATAATAATAATTGTTCTTGTTGTAGTTTATTAATGAGTACCTTTGTAAAACATAAAGAATTTTACAATCTACCCATCTAAGATTGTTTCTAAGAAGGACAGGGTTTAGAAGTCAAGGGAAATGTGTGTGGTAAAAAAATCAACCTATTGTTCTGTAGACAGGTAAAAGTCACTATATAAAAATAATATAATGTCACTCCACTTTCTCCATCTCAGTTGAATCCTCCAGTTGTTTCCTTATCTCAACTACCCTCTCCTGACAGACAGAATATTAAGTCTTTAATTGCCTTTACCCTAGTACTTTGCATGATTGATTTAAAGTTTTCTTAGAAATATGCATTTGATTATTTCGTGAAACTATACTATTAGCATCTCTCGAAACACTAAAAGAACCATGCAAGGAGCTAGAGTACCTAATATATAGTTATAATATAACATGTCTGTGATGTTGTGAGGGTGGACAGCTCTTGTGAGGTTACATAACATTGAATTAAGTTAGGCTTGATTAAGTTTGGTTAGGTAGGTCTGTGAGTGTTACCTAATCTAATTTAAACTTAAGTAACCTAACCTAATCTCACATAAGCCATATAGGACACGATAAGTTTGGTTAGGTTACTTTATTTTAGTTTAGATTAGGTTATATCAGATTGAATTAGGTTAGGTTTGTCTGTGACTTATTTACCTAACCTAATCTAACCAAACCTAACCTAACCTAACCTAACCTAGCCTAACCTAACCTAATCTAATCAAACCAATCCCATCCTATCCAAAGCTGACCAAACCTCACAACAACTGTTCCCCACTTTAAAACATCACAGACATGCTGACCAGTAATGTTTCTATAATCTTTCATTGTTTTTTAATGATTAGAGAGGAAGTGTTATTCTATAGTTTTATCCTGAAATTTATTAGTTCTTACCATTCTTCATAAGAACAACAGCAATTAGGCTACAATATTTCTTTAATTTTTGTTTATGTAGCTTTTATAGATGATAATTTATCAGTATGAAATTATGGTATGGTATCTTTCTTCTACTGTGCAGTGCAGGAAAAATAAATGAAAATATGTAACTTTTTTATGTCTAATGTTGTGAAATAATTTCAGGGCCAAGAAGTTTGTTAGTGACCAGAAGAAAAAACTGTGTCGAACAGGAGGTGGTCCTCCAAGTCCAGTCGTCAAGCCAGACCCTGTATTGGAGAAAATCCTTGCTCTCATCGCAGACGAGCTAGAACTGGACCCAAACCACAATGACAGTGACAGATGGCCAACAGGTTGGTTCCATTAAGTAATAAATTTTCTGTTTTACATATCACATTTCTGTTCTTAATGTGATATTGAATTCTAGTATATTCATACTTGCAAATATTTCAGATGCTATCCTTATTTTTGCAAATTATTCATCACTTTGGAGCAGTGGTTTCGATAATTTTCTTGTTCTTAACCCAGTTTTCATGTAAACTTGATTAATATTATGGAACTCTTTGGTTTGGCTTAATCCGGTAAAATATTTCACCACATGGTCATGCAGCATACTCAGACGACTCTAAAACTGTTTTGTAGCATAGAGACCAACTATTCTGTAGACAAAATTGGTGTTTTCATGTAAACTTGCCTTAAAATTAAGAGCTTCCTTGAAAAAATGGTGTGCATGCGCAGAAAATACCCTGATATGACGGACCTACTTTGGTTTACATGGAATTTGTCTGACAGAAGACCCACCCAGACTTGACAAATTCCAGATAAAGCAGAAGTTTGTGGCTGATAATAGATCTGTCAAGGCCTTAGAAAATCTGTATTGACCAGAAACCATCTTGTTTAGAGAGGGTTGAACATTATTATGCATCTTGTAACTATATTGCTCGTTCAATGGAAGAGGGTATCCAGTCATATAGTTAAACACTATACTGTAAACAACCATACTGTTACTTTCATTAATGTTATTTGTTTGTTCACAGATGTCACTGTTGTTGTTATTAATGAGAAGGGAGAGCAGTTGGATGAGCCGATGGCCATGACTGAACAGCCATCCACAGCATGCTCAGTGCCTATTTTGCTCATGCCTGCCAGAGGAAATGATAGTGCACCTGCTGCTTGCACCTCTTTTGTTGAGTCATCGGGAACTGCAGCTTTGCTCTACAGTCCTGCCATCCACAGCACACCTCTTCCTTTAACTTCTAAGGACGTTCGTGGAACTGTAGTGTCATCCTCAAGCTCCTCCAACCACTGTACACCACTTTCTTCAACCTCTGTTGAGGTACCTGCAACAGTAGCTTCAATTTGTAGCACACCTCTTCCTTCCACCTCTGTTTTGGCATCGGTACCAGTTACCTTTCCAAGTGAATTGTCACCAATACAGTCTTCCAGTGCGAGAGGAAAAGTGAGTGGGAAAAAGTTTAAAGCAGAGAAAAGGCAAGTGGAAGACAATGTTGGCAGAGAGTCCTATGAAATGTTGTCAAAGTTTCAAAAGGAAGAACATGAAATAGTGATGCAAATTCATAAACAAAACTTAGAAAATAAAAAGATGGAAGGGGACTGTCTATGCCAAGCAATGAAAATTATGTCTTCTATACATTCAAGAGTTGAAGACACTGGAAGATGTGCATGCAGCTGCAGGTGCATTTGTAGATTTCTTGGACAATTCTAGAAATGATAAGGCATAAATTTGTTTTGTGGTGTTGCTGTAAGATCAAGATCCAAAGTTTCTTTACTCACCCAGTTTAGTACAAACACTTATAATATATATATATATATATATATATATATATATATATATATATATATATATATATATATATATATATATATATATATATATATATATATATATATATATATATAGAGTAATCTCAGTGCTTTGTTTGAGGTATCATTATATTTTTTGAAATAGTACATGGATTCATGTATTCATGTGATATAGGACTGTGATTTATTATATAATTACTATATAAGGGCAATGGCCATTAATAACTAGTCTCCTTTTTTACACCCCCAATTTAGTATAAACACTTAGATAAAACTTAGATAATCTCTGTGCTTCATTAGTGATGTGATCATTAAAGGATTTTTTCAATAAGACATACATTCTTGTGATATATGACTGTGATTTATAAATAGAGGTAAAGATCATTAAAACCTTGTCTTTTTCCTCAATATGTATATTTATTTACATTGGATAATAAATTATTATACAGTTAACCACTGAAGTTTTATTACTACACACACACACACACACACACACACACACACACACACACACTAAAACTACAGTATATAATTGATTTTTCCTTTTCTGTTGCAGTAAAATATGATTACTCTATTCGATGGTGATAAAATACGTGATTCTATTTTTGAGAAAAATATCTATTACTTAGTGTTGTCATTTACCATAACTGTATAGCAACTAGTGTATTTTCGTAAAGTGTTTATAGTCATATTGTATACAAAGTAAAATCAAACTCATCAAGGTAAGGAATGGGAATTACAAGTACATTTTTCTGAGTAACAGTGCACATAAAAAAAGAAATAGCAAAAATACCTTAGATTCGTACATATTTGAATACTATTTTGGATAACACTTATAATCAGTTATATGTACACATATACTCGTAGTTTAGAGGGAATGCTCTTGAATACTTGGTGTAATATTTGGTAGTGTGGCATGTGTGAGATAGGATGTGTCTGTCCACTTGGGTGTTTACCAGATACATGGATGGAGTAATGAAAGAGGTTAATACAAGAGTATGGAGGAGATACCATATTTGTGTGGCTGAATCAAACCATCCTGTGTTATCAGAAGTATGTTCTGATATATCTAGCCCTTTCAGCTTGTTGTGCTGCATTATTGTTAGCAATGGCTGCTTCTGGGTCAACACCATGATCATCTGCATTTGAATCATCCGAATCTGCATTGTCTGATTCAAGATGATGATTTGGGAGTGGCACATTCCTCTGAATTGCAAAATTATGTAGCACAACTGCTGCTACAATAATGTTTTTTGTGGTGTCTAAAGCCATGTAAAGATGCTTGCCCAAGCAAATAAAGCGTCTTTTTAAGACACCAAATGCACATTCTATTTTATTTCTTGTTTTAATGTGTGCCTCATTATACGCTGTTTCACTTTGGTTGCTGGGATTCATTAGTGGAGTAAACAGATAACTACGGCAAGGGTAACCCATGCCCCCTAACAACTTACCCTTGTGCATGCCTTGCTCAAATTCATGCCATAACAAACTGTTGTTAAAAATGTTGCTGTCATGGGCACTACCCCACTATCTTGCAACAATATTAAAAAAAGGTTAAATCTGGTCCACATACAGCTTGACAGTTAAGGGAGAAGATACCTTTTCTATTGCGGTACAGTTCTGGATTCTCACAAGCTGGTCGCAGAATGTGAATTTGAGAGTGTGTGGTGTGTTCTGAGTGCGTTTGGCTGTGTTAGGAGCGTATTCTGTGGTGATATGCATGATTTAGATGTTTTAAGCGTGTTTGGGTGTGTTTGGATGAGTTTTTTGGGTAGTCTAGTGTTTTGAGTGTGTTTTTGGATGTTTTGAGTGTGTTTGGGTGAGTTTTGTGGGTAGTTTGGGGTGTTGAGAGCGTTTTGAATGTATTTTGGATGTTTTGAATGTGTTTTGGATGTGTTTGGGTGAGTTTTGCACTCTCTTCTTCCTAGGGACTCAAAAAGTGCAGGACATTTCAATGTTTATAATGTGTTTTATAAATTGTAACTACTGAGAGAGAGAGAGAGAGAGAGAGAGAGAGAGAGAGAGAGAGAGAGAGAGAGAGAGAGAGAGATAACAAGCAATAACACACACACACACACACACACACACAAACCAATGCATTCATAAACATTCAAATTTCCCGCACTTTTTCAATCCCTAGGAAGGAGAGAAATTGAGATAAGACTGGACATCCTACAAAGCTTAACATTTCTGCCAATATTACAGGATGGAGAGCTTAGGATACAACACGGAGGGGGGGTTGAAGGAGCCTTAGGGATGACTGAAGGACGGACCTTGAAGGAGGGAGTCCTGGAGGTGAAGGAAATGCAGAAAATTCCTCTAATACTCAGCGCTTCTCTGGTCAGACCATCCTTCACTGAATATTTGGACCAAGGCTTCGAGATACGAGGTGAGAATCCGTTTTTTTTTGGTGTTTTAAGGCAGTTTTAGGTTGTTTTAATGTTGTTTTGAGTATTTTACGTTTCTGGAAGGAGGGAAAAAGCTTAAATGCAGTAATAAGGCAAAAAAAAAAAGGCTTAAATTGAGTTTTAATGTCAGCCTAGCATATATTAAGCTGTTTTAAGTATTTTAAGTTACCAGAAGAGAGGAAACTTAAATTTAATACTAGGATAAGGAAAAAGCTTATTTCTTGCATTAGGAAGAGATAAAAGCTTAATATTACCCCCTCCACCCGCCCCCCAGTGAGCCAGGTGAACCCCCACAACAACAATTTACTAATATTTATTTTTTTATTTCTTCTCTCTCTCTCTCTCTCTCTCTCTCTCTCTCTCTCTCTCTCTCTCTCTCTCTCTCTCTCTCTCTCTCTCTCTCTCTCTCATATCTAACGAGTTGAACACCATTTTATTGACTCGTCTCTGACCCATCCACCCACTCATCCACATCACCCATGCAATCATCCACCTGAGGCAAGGTGAGGGTCTGAAGGAGGTGTCACAGGCATCAAATACTCTATCAGGTCCTCCAGTGAGAGGGAGAAGGAGAGGCCTGCGCCAAGTCAGCGCCCTGCCACAGTGACAGTTTTGTGCCCTGAATGATGCAAGCAGTGGTGTGAGGGAGTCTGTTGGTCTTGTCATGCAAGTTACGGCATCACTTGTGTTGTCAGTGAAGTGTTGGGGTGTGTGTGTGTGTGTGTGTACTGCAAGCAAGGCTATTGGTACACCCACCTCCAGCCGTGACGTGTGTGTGTGTGGCCAGTGGGGAGACGCCACGTCACGGGTTGGCAGGCAGGAAACAAGGAGTGGTTCAGTTTTGGCCTGGCTGTGAAGGTGAGCGGATGGAGTGTCAGTACTGTTACTGGATTTGTATTAATATTACGTTTGCAAGACAATTGAGCGGCATAGTTTGTGTTGACACGGCTTATTACCGCAGTCTGCACAGCGTCTGCAGTGTGGCAAGCCTTGTAAGTACAGTGTGTGTGTACTGACGTACCTTGTGTCCGGTAATACCCTTAGGGATTGTGCTACTCTGCCTTAGGTTACTGTCCTTACACACACACACACACACACACAACAACAACAACAACAACAAAACAACAACAACAATAATAGCAACAACAACAACAATAATAATAGCAACAACAACAATAGCAACAACAACAACAACAACACTGCCATGACCCACTACCCCACCACAGCATCCCCACACGCACCCATTCGTGGAAAACCTTACCCAGTCACACACACACACACACACACACACACACACACACACACACACACACACACACACACAAGCTGGGAAGAGGAAGAAGAGGTGGGGAGGAGGCTGGGAGGAGCAGATATCGCGGGGAAGACCAATTTGTTTGTTTGTTTTATGTTTGGGTAGTGTACACACACACACACACACACACACACACACACACACACACACACACACACACACACACATGAACGCACGCACACATGCACGCACACACACACAATTAAGCCAGAAAGTAGATATATAGCCTTCAAAATTACTTTAAATAATGAGTGAGGAGGCGGCCATCTTGTTTTCAACTGAAGCCCCGCCCCCCAGCCGCCATGATGGTCTGGCCCGATTCCAATAATATTTTTATTTCGTAAATTTGTATATTGCGGCTTTTTAAGTGAGTTGTTGTGGTTTGTAAAAATATTTAGTGATGTTTTGAGTGTTTTCCATAAGTGTGTGAAGGGAAATTTGTTGATTATGAGGTCCTTTTAGTGTAAATAAGTGTTGCTTT
>NC_087192.1:2510000-2512500 GCF_035594125.1 Scylla paramamosain
AACCAAACCTAACCTAACCTAGCCTAGCCTAACCTAACCTAATCTAATCAAACCAATCCCATCCTATCCAAAGCTGACCAAACCTCACAACAACTGTTCCCCACTTTAAAACATCACAGACATGCTGACCAGTAATGTTTCTATAATCTTT
This sequence comes from Scylla paramamosain, assembly GCF_035594125.1. Classification (NCBI taxonomy): domain Eukaryota; kingdom Metazoa; phylum Arthropoda; class Malacostraca; order Decapoda; family Portunidae; genus Scylla; species Scylla paramamosain. Next base: position 2,510,152 of record NC_087192.1, read on the forward strand.
CATTGTTTTTTAATGATTAGAGAGGAAGTGTTATTCTATAGTTTTATCCTGAAATTTATTAGTTCTTACCATTCTTCATAAGAACAACAGCAATTAGGCTACAATATTTCTTTAATTTTTGTTTATGTAGCTTTTATAGATGATAATTTATCAGTATGAAATTATGGTATGGTATCTTTCTTCTACTGTGCAGTGCAGGAAAAATAAATGAAAATATGTAACTTTTTTATGTCTAATGTTGTGAAATAATTTCAGGGCCAAGAAGTTTGTTAGTGACCAGAAGAAAAAACTGTGTCGAACAGGAGGTGGTCCTCCAAGTCCAGTCGTCAAGCCAGACCCTGTATTGGAGAAAATCCTTGCTCTCATCGCAGACGAGCTAGAACTGGACCCAAACCACAATGACAGTGACAGATGGCCAACAGGTTGGTTCCATTAAGTAATAAATTTTCTGTTTTACATATCACATTTCTGTTCTTAATGTGATATTGAGTTCTAGTATATTCATACTTGCAAATATTTCAGATGCTATCCTTATTTTTGCAAATTATTCATCACTTTGGAGCAGTGGTTTCGATAATTTTCTTGTTCTTAACCCAGTTTTCATGTAAACTTGATTAATATTATGGGACTCTTTGGTTTGGCTTAATCTGGTAAAATATTTCACCACATGGTCATGCAGCATACTCAGACGACTCTAAACTGTTTTGTAGCATAGAGACCAATTATTCTGTAGACAAAATTGGTGTTTTCATGTAAACTTGCCTTAAAATTAAGAGCTTCCTTGAAAAAATGGTGTGCATGTGCAGAAAATACCCTGATATGATGGACCTACTTTGGTTTACATGGAATCTGTCTGACAGAAGACCCACCCAGACTTGACAAATTCCAGATAAAGCAGAAATTTGTGGCTGATAATAGATCTGTCAAGGCCTTAGAAAATCTGTATTAACCAGAAACCATCTTGTTTAGAGAGGGTTGAACATTATTATGTATCTTGTAACTATATTGCTCGTTCAATGGAAGAGGGTATCCAGTCATATAGTTAAACACTATACTGTAAACAACCATACTGTTACTTTCATTAATGTTATTTGTTTGTTCACAGATGTCACTGTTGTTGTTATTATTAATGAGAAGGGAGAGCAGTTGGATGAGCCGATGGCCATGACTGAACAGCCATCCACAGCATGCTCAGTGCCTATTTTGCTCATGCCTACCAGAGGAAATGATAGTGCACCTGCTGCTTGCACCTCTTTTGTTGAGTCATCGGGAACTGCAGCTTTGCTCTACAGTCCTGCCATCCACAGCACACCTCTTCCTTTAACTTCTAAGGACGTTCGTGGAACTGTAGTGTCATCCTCAAGCTCCTCCAACCACTGTACACCACTTTCTTCAACCTCTGTTGAGGTACCTGCAACAGTAGCTTCAATTTGTAGCACACCTCTTCCTTCCACCTCTGTTTTGGCATCGGTACCAGTTACCTTTCCAAGTGAATTGTCACCAATACAGTCTTCCAGTGCGAGAGGAAAAGTGAGTGGGAAAAAGTTTAAAGCAGAGAAAAGGCAAGTGGAAGACAGTGTTGGCAGAGAGTCCTATGAAATGTTGTCAAAGTTTCAAAAGGAAGAACATGAAATAGTGATGCAAATTCATAAACAAAACTTAGAAAATAAAAAGATGGAAGGGGACTGTCTATGCCAAGCAATGAAAATTATGTCTTCTATACATTCAAGAGTTGAAAACACTGGAAGATGTGCATGGAGCTGCAGGTGCATTTGTAGATTTCTTGGACAATTCTAGAAATGATAAGGCATAAATTTGTTTTGTGGTGTTGCTGTTAGATCAAGATCCAAAGTTTCTTTACTCACCCAGTTTAGTACAAACACTTATAATATATATATATATATATATATATATAGTAATCTCAGTGCTTTGTTTGAGGTATCATTATATTTTTTTGAAATAGTACATGGATTCATGTGATATAGGACTGATTTATTATATAATTACTATATAAGGGCAATGGCCATTGATAACTAGTCTCCTTTTTTACACCCCCAGTTTAGTATAAACACTTAGATAACACTTAGATAATCTCTGTGCTTCATTAGTGATGTGATCATTAAAGGATTTTTTCAATAAGACATACATTCTTGTGATATATGACTGTGATTTATAAATAGAGGTAAAGATCATTAAAACCTTGTCTTTTTCCTCAATATGTATATTTATTTACATTGGATAATAAATTACTATACAGTTAACCACTGAAGTTTTATTACTACACACACACACACACACTAAAACTACAGTATATAATTGATTTTTCCTTTTCTGTTGCAGTAAAATATG
>NC_087192.1:2520000-2527500 GCF_035594125.1 Scylla paramamosain
TTCTCTTGCAAAAATGCAGCGAAGTGAACGAATGCAGCACATAGGAGAAGAGGAGAGGATACTTCTATTAGACTTAATCAATGAAAGAAGAGCTGTTCTCCTCAGCAAAGCCACCGACGCCCGCATTATACCGGTCAAGGCAAGAGTATGAGAGGAGATCACGAACTCTTGCTGCCAGTGGTCTGGGGCCGCAGAGGACTGTAAAACAGATTAAGAAGATTTGGGAAAACATGAGATCAAGGTTAGTATATTGGTTTTAAAATGTTGTTTGGTAATTAGCAAGTTTACTTTTCCACACTCCTACGGTAGAAAGTAATTAGGAGATGAAAAATTAGTTAAATATCAGTGTTATCAGGTTAAATTAATGTTACTGTTAGTTACCACATACCAGTAAAGAAGATTTCTGTTGGGTAATTGGTACATAATAATAATTGTTCTTGTTGTAGTTTATTAATGAGTACCTTTGTAAAACATTAAGAATTTTACAATCTACCCATCTAAGATTGTTTCTAAGAAGGACAGGGTTTAGAAGTCAAGGGAAATGTGTGTGGTAAAAAAATCAACCTATTGTTCTGTAGACAGGTAAAAGTCACTATATAAAAATAATATAATGTCACTCCACTTTCTCCATCTCAGTTGAATCCTCCAGTTGTTTCCTTATCTCAACTACCCTCTCCTGACAGACAGAATATTAAGTCTTTAATTGCCTTTACCCTAGTACTTTGCATGATTGATTTAAAGTTTTCTTAGAAATATGCATTTGATTATTTCGTGAAACTATACTATTAGCATCTCTCAAAACACTAAAAGAACCATGCAAGGAGCTAGAGTACCTAATATATAGTTATAAAATAACATGTCTGTGATGTTGTGAGGGTGGACAGCTCTTGTGAGGTTACATAACATTGAATTAAGTTAGGCTTGATTAAGTTTGGTTAGGTAGGTCTGTGAGTGTTACCTAATCTAATTTAAACTTAAGTAACCTAACCTAATCTCACATAAGCCATATAGGACACGATAAGTTTGGTTAGGTTACTTTATTTTAGTTTAGATTAGGTTATATCAGATTGAATTAGGTTAGGTTTGTCTGTGACTTATTTACCTAACCTAATCAAACCAAACCTAATCTAACCAAACCTAACCTAACCTAACCTAGCCTAGCCTAACCTAACCTAATCTAATCAAACCAATCCCATCCTATCCAAAGCTGACCAAACCTCACAACAACTGTTCCCCACTTTAAAACATCACAGACATGCTGACCAGTAATGTTTCTATAATCTTTCATTGTTTTTTAATGATTAGAGAGGAAGTGTTATTCTATAGTTTTATCCTGAAATTTATTAGTTCTTACCATTCTTCATAAGAACAACAGCAATTAGGCTACAATATTTCTTTAATTTTTGTTTATGTAGCTTTTATAGATGATAATTTATCAGTATGAAATTATGGTATGGTATCTTTCTTCTACTGTGCAGTGCAGGAAAAATAAATGAAAATATGTAACTTTTTTATGTCTAATGTTGTGAAATAATTTCAGGGCCAAGAAGTTTGTTAGTGACCAGAAGAAAAAACTGTGTCGAACAGGAGGTGGTCCTCCAAGTCCAGTCGTCAAGCCAGACCCTGTATTGGAGAAAATCCTTGCTCTCATCGCAGACGAGCTAGAACTGGACCCAAACCACAATGACAGTGACAGATGGCCAACAGGTTGGTTCCATTAAGTAATAAATTTTCTGTTTTACATATCACATTTCTGTTCTTAATGTGATATTGAGTTCTAGTATATTCATACTTGCAAATATTTCAGATGCTATCCTTATTTTTGCAAATTATTCATCACTTTGGAGCAGTGGTTTCGATAATTTTCTTGTTCTTAACCCAGTTTTCATGTAAACTTGATTAATATTATGGGACTCTTTGGTTTGGCTTAATCTGGTAAAATATTTCACCACATGGTCATGCAGCATACTCAGACAACTCTAAACTGTTTTGTAGCATAGAGACCAATTATTCTGTAGACAAAATTGGTGTTTTCATGTAAACTTGCCTTAAAATTAAGAGCTTCCTTGAAAAAATGGTGTGCATGTGCAGAAAATACCCTGATATGACGGACCTACTTTGGTTTACATGGAATCTGTCTGACAGAAGACCCACCCAGACTTGACAAATTCCAGATAAAGCAGAAATTTGTGGCTGATAATAGATCTGTCAAGGCCTTAGAAAATCTGTATTAACCAGAAACCATCTTGTTTAGAGAGGGTTGAACATTATTATGTATCTTGTAACTATATTGCTCGTTCAATGGAAGAGGGTATCCAGTCATATAGTTAAACACTATACTGTAAACAACCATACTGTTACTTTCATTAATGTTATTTGTTTGTTCACAGATGTCACTGTTGTTGTTATTATTAATGAGAAGGGAGAGCAGTTGGATGAGCCGATGGCCATGACTGAACAGCCATCCACAGCATGCTCAGTGCCTATTTTGCTCATGCCTACCAGAGGAAATGATAGTGCACCTGCTGCTTGCACCTCTTTTGTTGAGTCATCGGGAACTGCAGCTTTGCTCTACAGTCCTGCCATCCACAGCACACCTCTTCCTTTAACTTCTAAGGACGTTCGTGGAACTGTAGTGTCATCCTCAAGCTCCTCCAACCACTGTACACCACTTTCTTCAACCTCTGTTGAGGTACCTGCAACAGTAGCTTCAATTTGTAGCACACCTCTTCCTTCCACCTCTGTTTTGGCATCGGTACCAGTTACCTTTCCAAGTGAATTGTCACCAATACAGTCTTCCAGTGCGAGAGGAAAAGTGAGTGGGAAAAAGTTTAAAGCAGAGAAAAGGCAAGTGGAAGACAGTGTTGGCAGAGAGTCCTATGAAATGTTGTCAAAGTTTCAAAAGGAAGAACATGAAATAGTGATGCAAATTCATAAACAAAACTTAGAAAATAAAAAGATGGAAGGGGACTGTCTATGCCAAGCAATGAAAATTATGTCTTCTATACATTCAAGAGTTGAAAACACTGGAAGATGTGCATGGAGCTGCAGGTGCATTTGTAGATTTCTTGGACAATTCTAGAAATGATAAGGCATAAATTTGTACAGTCGGCGCCTCTCGACGTGATCGCGAGCAAAACAATGTGCGTAAAATTACTTCTGTTCCTGAAAATGGCCAAACTACAAGACATGAGAAATTGATACTTGTTATGAATACATATTAACTAACCTCCTATTTACTGATGGGGTAGCCTTTCCGTTTTCGTACCTCCATCAAGCGACTGGGGAGAGAGTCTGCCAGCTTCTCCACAGTTTCTTGTGACACACTGCTCCACGCCCGACGAAGTGCACATTCTAATTTGGGCAATGTTGATGTGTCCTCGTTTCTCAGCTTGCACTTCACGATGTCCCACAGATTTTCGATGGGTGACATGTCCGGGCTGTTAGCTGGCCAGTCTGGAATGCATTCCACTTGGCTTGAAACAAGCCATTCTTTGACGATGTGCGCGGTGTGGCACGGAGCGCCGTCCTGCTGCAGCACCTCACCACCAGTCGCTGCGAAACAGTCAGCCAGACGACTGTCTAACAAGCTGAGATACACATCTTTGGTGACTGACTGACCCTTAGGGAAGATGTGTAAGTCAGCCACGCCCCCGTAAGAGAACGCACCCCACGCCATGAGGGAGGGAGGGTGCTTCACAGACTTGGCGGTGAACTTGGGATCGTGCGGGTCAGAGCCTTTCCGGCGCCACACCTTCTTCCCTTTCGTGTCACTGACCCTGAACGTGGCTTCATCAGTCCACAAGACACGCCTCCACTCATCTAAAGTCCATGAACTGTATTTCTGAACGAAAGCCAGCCTCTTTTTCCGATGCACCTCGGAAACAAAAGGCTTGTTACGAGCGCGCATTTTTCGATAGTTTAGCTTGGTTTGGATATTCTTCTGGATGGTACGCACACTAACATCCTGGAGGAGCATGGGATTCTGTTCCTTAAGCTGTCTTGCTGTGAGGTGAGGGTTTTGGTCTAGCTGACGCTTGATGTGGGCCAGAGTCCTGCCACTAATCTTTGGGCGCCACCCACCACCATGTAAGTGGTGAGGAATCTCACGCTCTCCCGAGGACTTAAATTTAACAATGAGGCGGCGCACTGTCACTGGCTTCACACCGGTCTGATGACTTATTTCCTTGGTGCTGAGGCCTAATTTATAGCACTCGATCACTCGCACAATATTATCCTCACTTGTGTAAGCTTTTGACATGACGGGAAATATTACGAGCCTGTTTAATAATCCTTGCAGTAGGTCGCGGAGGCAGTACGGGTGGTGGCACGTGCGAGAAGAAACACGACCACTCAAGACAAACGTAATCAACACTGACAGCTGTTGTCATTTAAATTAACGGCCAAGAATTCGAAATGTTGCCATATAGTCATTTTTCCCCGGGCGGTCTCCCGCGCTGGGTAATATGCAAAAATAATAGTCACGCAAGATTGTCCCGCGCTGCTCACCGCGATCACGTCGAGAGGCGCCGACTGTATTGTGGTGTTGCTGTTAGATCAAGATCCAAAGTTTCTTTACTCACCCAGTTTAGTACAAACACTTATAATATATATATATATATATATATATATATATATATATATATATATATATATATATATATATATATATATATATATATATAGTAATCTCAGTGCTTTGTTTGAGGTATCATTATATTTTTTTGAAATAGTACATGGATTCATGTGATATAGGACTGATTTATTATATAATTACTATATAAGGGCAATGGCCATTGATAACTAGTCTCCTTTTTTACACCCCCAGTTTAGTATAAACACTTAGATAACACTTAGATAATCTCTGTGCTTCATTAGTGATGTGATCATTAAAGGATTTTTTCAATAAGACATACATTCTTGTGATATATGACTGTGATTTATAAATAGAGGTAAAGATCATTAAAACCTTGTCTTTTTCCTCAATATGTATATTTATTTACATTGGATAATAAATTACTATACAGTTAACCACTGAAGTTTTATTACTACACACACACACACACACACACACACACACACACACACACACACACACACACACACACACACACTAAAACTACAGTATATAATTGATTTTTCCTTTTCTGTTGCAGTAAAATATGATTACTCTATTCGATGGTGATAAAATACGTGATTCTATTTTTGAGAAAAATATCTTTTACTTAGTGTTGTCATTTACCATAACTGTATAGCAACTAGTGTATTTTCATAAAGTGTTTATAGTCATATTGTATACAAAGTAAAATCAAACTCATCAAGGTAAGAAATGGGAATTACAAGTACATTTTTCTGAGTAACAGTGCACATAAAAAAAGAAATAGCAAAAATACCTTAGATTCGTACATATTTGAATACTATTTTGGATAACACTTATAATCAGTTATATGTACACATATAGTTTAGAGGGAATGCTCTTGAACACCTGGTGTAATATTTGGTAGTGTGGTATGTGTGAGATAGGATGTGTCTGTCCACTTGGGTGTTTACCAGATACATGGATGGAGTAATGAAAGAGGTTAATACAAGAGTATGGAGGAGATACCATATTTGTGTGGCTGAATCAAACCATCCTGTGTTATCAGAAGTATGTTCTGATATATCTAGCCCTTTCAGCTTGTTGTGCTGCATTATTGTTAGCAATGGCTGCTTCTGGGTCAACACCATGATTATCTGCATTTGAATCATCCGAATCTGCATTGTCTGATTCAAGAAGATGATTTGGGAGTGGCACATTCCTCTGAATTGCAAAATTATGTAGCACAACTGCTGCTACAATAATGTTTTTTGTGGTGTCTAAAGCCATGTAAAGATGCTTGCCCAAGCAAATAAAGTGTCTTTTTAAGACACCAAATGCACATTCTATTTTATTTCTTGTTTTAATGTGTGCCTCATTATACGCTGTTTCACTTTGGTTGCTGGGATTCATTAGTGGAGTAAACAGATAACTACGGCAAGGGTAACCCATGCCCCCTAACAACTTACCCTTGTGCATGCCTTGCTCAAATTCATGCCATAACAAATTGTTGTTAAAAATGTTGCTGTCATGGGCACTACCCCACCATCTTGCAACAATATTAAAAAAAGGTTAAATCTGGTCCACATACAGCTTGACAGTTAAGGGAGAAGATACCTTTTCTATTGCGGTACAGTTCTGGATTCTCACAAGCTGGTCGCAGAATGTGAATTTGAGAGTGTGTGGTGTGTTCTGAGTGCGTTTGGCTGTGTTAGGAGCGTATTCTGTGGTGATATGCATGATTTAGATGTTTTAAGCGTGTTTGGGTGTGTTTGGATGAGTTTTTTGGGTAGTCGAGTGTTTTGAGTGTGTTTTTGGATGTTTTGAGTGTGTTTGGGTGAGTTTTGTGGGTAGTTTGGGGTGTTGAGAGCGTTTTGAATGTGTTTTGGATGTGTTTGGGTGAGTTTTGCACTCTCTTCTTCCTAGGGACTCAAAAAGTGCAGGACATTTCAATGTTTATAATGTGTTTTATAAATTGTAACTACTGAGAGAGAGAGAGAGAGAGAGAGAGAGAGAGAGAGAGAGAGAGAGAGAGAGAGAGAGAGAGATAACAAGCAATAACACACACACACACACACACACACACACACACACACACACACAAACCAATGCATTCATAAACATTCAAATTTCCCGCACTTTTTCAATCCCTAGGAAGGAGAGAAATTGAGATAAGACTGGACATCCTACAAAGCTTAACATTTCTGCCAATATTACAGGATGGAGAGCTTAGGATACAACACGGAGGGGGGGTTGAAGGAGCCTTAGGGATGACTGAAGGACGGACCTTGAAGGAGGGAGTCCTGGAGGTGAAGGAAATGCAGAAAATTCCCCTCTCTCTCTCTCTCTCTCTCTCTCTCTCTCTCATATCTAACGAGTTGAACACCATTTTATTGACTCGTCTCTGACCCATCCACCCACTCATCCACATCACCCATGCAATCATCCACCTGAGGCAAGGTGAGGGTCTGAAGGAGGTGTCACAGGCATCAAATACTCTATCAGGTCCTCCAGTGAGAGGGAGAAGGAGAGGCCTGCGCCAAGTCAGCGCCCTGCCACAGTGACAGTTTTGTGCCCTGAATGATGCAAGCAGTGGTGTGAGGGAGTCTGTTGGTCTTGTCATGCAAGTTATGGCATCACTTGTGTTGTTAGTGAAGTGTTGGGGTGTGTGTGTGTGTGTGTGTGTGTACTGCAAGCAAGGCTATTGGTACACCCACCTCCAGCCGTGACGTGTGTGTGTGTGTGTGTGTGTGTGGCCAGTGGGGAGACGCCACGTCACGGGTTGGCAGGCAGGAAACAAGGAGTGGTTCAGTTTTGGCCTGGCTGTGAAGGTGAGCGGATGGAGTGTCAGTACTGTTACTGGATTTGTATTAATATTACGTTTGCAAGACAATTGAGCGGCATAGTTTGTGTTGACACGGCTT
>NC_087192.1:2532500-2537500 GCF_035594125.1 Scylla paramamosain
TAAATTAATGTTACTGTTAGTTACCACATACCAGTAAAGAAGATTTCTGTTGGGTAATTGGTACATAATAATAATTGTTCTTGTTGTAGTTTATTAATGAGTACCTTTGTAAAACATTAAGAATTTTACAATCTACCCATCTAAGATTGTTTCTAAGAAGGACAGGGTTTAGAAGTCAAGGGAAATGTGTGTGGTAAAAAAATCAACCTATTGTTCTGTAGACAGGTAAAAGTCACTATATAAAAATAATATAATGTCACTCCACTTTCTCCATCTCAGTTGAATCCTCCAGTTGTTTCCTTATCTCAACTACCCTCTCCTGACAGACAGAATATTAAGTCTTTAATTGCCTTTACCCTAGTACTTTGCATGATTGATTTAAAGTTTTCTTAGAAATATGCATTTGATTATTTCGTGAAACTATACTATTAGCATCTCTCGAAACACTAAAAGAACCATGCAAGGAGCTAGAGTACCTAATATATAGTTATAATATAACATGTCTGTGATGTTGTGAGGGTGGACAGCTCTTGTGAGGTTACATAACATTGAATTAAGTTAGGCTTGATTAAGTTTGGTTAGGTAGGTCTGTGAGTGTTACCTAATCTAATTTAAACTTAAGTAACCTAACCTAATCTCACATAAGCCATATAGGACACGATAAGTTTGGTTAGGTTACTTTATTTTAGTTTAGATTAGGTTATATCAGATTGAATTAGGTTAGGTTTGTCTGTGACTTATTTACCTAACCTAATCTAACCAAACCTAACCTAACCTAACCTAACCTAGCCTAACCTAACCTAATCTAATCAAACCAATCCCATCCTATCCAAAGCTGACCAAACCTCACAACAACTGTTCCCCACTTTAAAACATCACAGACATGCTGACCAGTAATGTTTCTATAATCTTTCATTGTTTTTTAATGATTAGAGAGGAAGTGTTATTCTATAGTTTTATCCTGAAATTTATTAGTTCTTACCATTCTTCATAAGAACAACAGCAATTAGGCTACAATATTTCTTTAATTTTTGTTTATGTAGCTTTTATAGATGATAATTTATCAGTATGAAATTATGGTATGGTATCTTTCTTCTACTGTGCAGTGCAGGAAAAATAAATGAAAATATGTAACTTTTTTATGTCTAATGTTGTGAAATAATTTCAGGGCCAAGAAGTTTGTTAGTGACCAGAAGAAAAAACTGTGTCGAACAGGAGGTGGTCCTCCAAGTCCAGTCGTCAAGCCAGACCCTGTATTGGAGAAAATCCTTGCTCTCATCGCAGACGAGCTAGAACTGGACCCAAACCACAATGACAGTGACAGATGGCCAACAGGTTGGTTCCATTAAGTAATAAATTTTCTGTTTTACATATCACATTTCTGTTCTTAATGTGATATTGAGTTCTAGTATATTCATACTTGCAAATATTTCAGATGCTATCCTTATTTTTGCAAATTATTCATCACTTTGGAGCAGTGGTTTCGATAATTTTCTTGTTCTTAACCCAGTTTTCATGTAAACTTGATTAATATTATGGAACTCTTTGGTTTGGCTTAATCCGGTAAAATATTTCACCACATGGTCATGCAGCATACTCAGACGACTCTAAAACTGTTTTGTAGCATAGAGACCAACTATTCTGTAGACAAAATTGGTGTTTTCATGTAAACTTGCCTTAAAATTAAGAGCTTCCTTGAAAAAATGGTGTGCATGTGCAGAAAATACCCTGATATGACGGACCTACTTTGGTTTACATGGAATTTGTCTGACAGAAGACCCACCCAGACTTGACAAATTCCAGATAAAGCAGAAGTTTGTGGCTGATAATAGATCTGTCAAGGCCTTAGAAAATCTGTATTGACCAGAAACCATCTTGTTTAGAGAGGGTTGAACATTATTATGCATCTTGTAACTATATTGCTCGTTCAATGGAAGAGGGTATCCAGTCATATAGTTAAACACTATACTGTAAACAACCATACTGTTACTTTCATTAATGTTATTTGTTTGTTCACAGATGTCACTGTTGTTGTTATTAATGAGAAGGGAGAGCAGTTGGATGAGCCGATGGCCATGACTGAACAGCCATCCACAGCATGCTCAGTGCCTATTTTGCTCATGCCTGCCAGAGGAAATGATAGTGCACCTGCTGCTTGCACCTCTTTTGTTGAGTCATCGGGAACTGCAGCTTTGCTCTACAGTCCTGCCATCCACAGCACACCTCTTCCTTTAACTTCTAAGGACGTTCGTGGAACTGTAGTGTCATCCTCAAGCTCCTCCAACCACTGTACACCACTTTCTTCAACCTCTGTTGAGGTACCTGCAACAGTAGCTTCAATTTGTAGCACACCTCTTCCTTCCACCTCTGTTTTGGAATCGGTACCAGTTACCTTTCCAAGTGAATTGTCACCAATACAGTCTTCCAGTGCGAGAGGAAAAGTGAGTGGGAAAAAGTTTAAAGCAGAGAAAAGGCAAGTGGAAGACAATGTTGGCAGAGAGTCCTATGAAATGTTGTCAAAGTTTCAAAAGGAAGAACATGAAATAGTGATGCAAATTCATAAACAAAACTTAGAAAATAAAAAGATGGAAGGGGACTGTCTATGCCAAGCAATGAAAATTATGTCTTCTATACATTCAAGAGTTGAAGACACTGGAAGATGTGCATGCAGCTGCAGGTGCATTTGTAGATTTCTTGGACAATTCTAGAAATGATAAGGCATAAATTTGTTTTGTGGTGTTGCTGTAAGATCAAGATCCAAAGTTTCTTTACTCACCCAGTTTAGTACAAACACTTATAATATATATATATATATATATATATATATATATATATATATATATATATATATATATATATATATATATATATATATATATATATATATATAGTAATCTCAGTGCTTTGTTTGAGGTATCATTATATTTTTTTGAAATAGTACATGGATTCATGTATTCATGTGATATAGGACTGTGATTTATTATATAATTACTATATAAGGGCAATGGCCATTAATAACTAGTCTCCTTTTTTACACCCCCAATTTAGTATAAACACTTAGATAACACTTAGATAATCTCTGTGCTTCATTAGTGATGTGATCATTAAAGGATTTTTTCAATAAGACATACATTCTTGTGATATATGACTGTGATTTATAAATAGAGGTAAAGATCATTAAAACCTTGTCTTTTTCCTCAATATGTATATTTATTTACATTGGATAATAAATTACTATACAGTTAACCACTGAAGTTTTATTACTACACACACACACACACACACACACACTAAAACTACAGTATATAATTGATTTTTCCTTTTCTGTTGCAGTAAAATATGATTACTCTATTCGATGGTGATAAAATACGTGATTCTATTTTTGAGAAAAATATCTATTACTTAGTGTTGTCATTTACCATAACTGTATAGCAACTAGTGTATTTTCGTAAAGTGTTTATAGTCATATTGTATACAAAGTAAAATCAAACTCATCAAGGTAAGGAATGGGAATTACAAGTACATTTTTCTGAGTAACAGTGCACATAAAAAAAGAAATAGCAAAAATACCTTAGATTCGTACATATTTGAATACTATTTTGGATAACACTTATAATCAGTTATATGTACACATATAGTTTAGAGGGAATGCTCTTGAACACCTGGTGTAATATTTGGTAGTGTGGTATGTGTGAGATAGGATGTGTCTGTCCACTTGGGTGTTTACCAGATACATGGATGGAGTAATGAAAGAGGTTAATACAAGAGTATGGAGGAGATACCATATTTGTGTGGCTGAATCAAACCATCCTGTGTTATCAGAAGTATGTTCTGATATATCTAGCCCTTTCAGCTTGTTGTGCTGCATTATTGTTAGCAATGGCTGCTTCTGGGTCAACACCATGATTATCTGCATTTGAATCATCCGAATCTGCATTGTCTGATTCAAGAAGATGATTTGGGAGTGGCACATTCCTCTGAATTGCAAAATTATGTAGCACAACTGCTGCTACAATAATGTTTTTTGTGGTGTCTAAAGCCATGTAAAGATGCTTGCCCAAGCAAATAAAGCGTCTTTTTAAGACACCAAATGCACATTCTATTTTATTTCTTGTTTTAATGTGTGCCTCATTATACGCTGTTTCACTTTGGTTGCTGGGATTCATTAGTGGAGTAAACAGATAACTACGGCAAGGGTAACCCATGCCCCCTAACAACTTACCCTTGTGCATGCCTTGCTCAAATTCATGCCATAACAAACTGTTGTTAAAAATGTTGCTGTCATGGGCACTACCCCACCATCTTGCAACAATATTAAAAAAAGGTTAAATCTGGTCCACATACAGCTTGACAGTTAAGGGAGAAGATACCTTTTCTATTGCGGTACAGTTCTGGATTCTCACAAGCTGGTCGCAGAATGTGAATTTGAGAGTGTGTGGTGTGTTCTGAGTGCGTTTGGCTGTGTTAGGAGCGTATTCTGTGGTGATATGCATGATTTAGATGTTTTAAGCGTGTTTGGGTGTGTTTGGATGAGTTTTTTGGGTAGTCGAGTGTTTTGAGTGTGTTTTTGGATGTTTTGAGTGTGTTTGGGTGAGTTTTGTGGGTAGTTTGGGGTGTTGAGAGCGTTTTGAATGTGTTTTGGATGTGTTTGGGTGAGTTTTGCACTCTCTTCTTCCTAGGGAAGAAAAGTGCAGGACATTTCAATGTTTATAATGTGTTTTATAAATTGTAACTACTGAGAGAGAGAGAGAGAGAGAGAGAGAGAGAGAGAGAGAGAGAGAGAGAGAGAGAGAGAGAGAGAGAGAGAGAGAGAGATAACAAGCAATAACACACACACACACACACACACACACACAAACCAATGCATTCATAAACATTCAAATTTCCCGCACTTTTTCAATCCCTAGGAAGGAGAGAAATTGAGATAAGACTGGACATCCTACAAAGCTTAACATTTCTGCCAATATTACAGGATGGAGAGCTTAGGATACAACACGGAG
>NC_087192.1:2542500-2580000 GCF_035594125.1 Scylla paramamosain
TGCTTGCCCAAGCAAATAAAGCGTCTTTTTAAGACACCAAATGCACATTCTATTTTATTTCTTGTTTTAATGTGTGCCTCATTATACGCTGTTTCACTTTGGTTGCTGGGATTCATTAGTGGAGTAAACAGATAACTATGGCAAGGGTAACCCATGTCCCCTAACAACTTACCCTTGTGCATGCCTTGCTCAAATTCATGCCATAACAAACTGTTGTTAAAAATGTTGCTGTCATGGGCACTACCCCACCATCTTGCAACAATATTAAAAAAAGGTTAAATCTGGTCCACATACAGCTTGACAGTTAAGGGAGAAGATACCTTTTCTATTGCGGTACAGTTCTGGATTCTCACAAGCTGGTCGCAGAATGTGAATGTGGGTGCAGTCAATAGCACCAACAATTCCTGGCATTCTGGCAATCTCCATAAACCCTTCCATTACTCTTATTGCATTCATACCTGTTGGCATCTTCACGTAGTCCTTTGCCATCTGAGCAATAATGGGTGTCACTGTCCTGAGACACTTGCTAATACTTGTCTGAGAGACTTGGTAGCAGTCATTGATTGTAAGTTGGTGTCCACCAGTGGCCGTACATCTCAGTGTTATAAGGAGTTGCAGATGCTGTGGTATTGGGCAACCTGATGGGAAATGAAAGGGCAATTATGTAATATAGCTGTCTCTCTATGTTCATTATGCTTTGAGATAAAACTGAACATAGCACTTTATTGAACCATATACCAAAAAACATTCTTTGAATATATGGTGTATCTCAGAAGAGAAAAAGAAGCATCCTGGACCATCCATTTTTTATGAAAAAAAAAAAAAAAAAAAAATGAATATGCATATTCTACTATATTACATGTAGTGTTACTAAATAATGTATATTGTTAAAAGTGTGTAAATGATAAGTATGGTCTGACAAAATAATGAATATCATTTGACAGGCTCTTCTGCCAGTAATAATGGATTTTATATGTACCAGCCACTGCATT
Organism: Scylla paramamosain; assembly: GCF_035594125.1. Classification (NCBI taxonomy): domain Eukaryota; kingdom Metazoa; phylum Arthropoda; class Malacostraca; order Decapoda; family Portunidae; genus Scylla; species Scylla paramamosain. The sequence continues at coordinate 2,543,493 of NC_087192.1, forward strand.
GATATCAAACTTGGAAGAGTGATCCCATCCACCAGGAAACCAATGACATGTACTCCACATCTGGTACCTACCTCTTGCATCTGCAGCAATGGGAAGTTGTCCTCTGATGTTTTCCAACAGATTCAGCACACACTCCTTGGTCAGTCTGAATCGTTGGAGGAATTCTTCCTCAGCAAGGTCTTCAAATGGATTGCTGCGATCCCGAATGACTCTTCTTCTTAGCCTCACTCTTCTCAGCCTCACTCTAACCATCTCCTCCATCCTCCGCATATTTCGCAACTGAAGCCACTGATGACCATTCTCCATGTTAAATCTATAATGAGTAAAGACAGACAATAAGAAACCACATAACATAACATTCGACAGGTTGAAAAATTCTTGGAGAATATGGAGGGCGATATGCTGATTTCACTTGGTAATAAAGCTATTTCACGTTTGCTTAAGTTACATTAGGTTAAGTTGTTATATAAATACAGTTCCAAGGCATTGACTATTTTTTATCTGGGTGGAATATGATGCTTTTTATTTATTTATTTATTTTTTTTTTTTGAGATATTGAATTGTGGTCACGTATGTGTTTGCTTTATATATATATATATATATATATATATATATATATATATATATATATATATATATATATATATATATATATATATATATGTTGTGGCCGCTCGCCGATCTTGATCTTGTCTGTTTCCTACGTTTACAACGAGATAAACAAATGAATTAATTAATAAATAAATATCCTGCTTTTAAAAGAATAGAGCTTATAGTTATGGTTATAAGTGTATAATGAAAGTGTAATTGTTTATCAAATGTCATTTATTTATTCAATGACAGGTTTATATTAATATAATGCAAACAAAAGACTTTATAAGTAGTAATAGTAGTATTAGTAGTAGCAGACCCATCTTGAAGCCCTCTAACTATTTATCCCAGCATCGTTTTGCAATAATAAAGCACTAAGGCAAGAATAAAGCACATTAGTATAGGGAAAAAGACATTAAAATATAACTTGATAAAAATAAATAAATAAAAAATAAACAAAATAAACATTACAGATTATACGAGTATTCATTTATACAATCCCCCAATTCAAAGCAGAGCTTCCCCGAGCCTGACGCACCCAAAGTTTATAATTTAAGCTGATATTTACCTCATCACACAAAATAAACAAACATTGTAGATTATACTCATTTATACATCCCCAAATTCACGGCAGAACCCCCCAAAATCTCCAAAAATCTCAAAAATGAAACTTGCAAAAAATTGAGTACTATCCCCTTAAAACTAAAATTTTCTCTGATGCCCCAAGAGATCAGCGAGTGCTGCAGAGGTGCGCATACCAGTGCCAGGCTGGGGGTGAAGTGCTCTCGTGCCAAGGCCTTACTTACGCGGTTTGCTTCGAGGAACGACAAGAAAACGGGGGAGGGAGGACCGATTTGAAGGGAAACTCATTTAAACTGAGTTGTGCCTGGCTTGCAAGGTTGGTAGTAGTAGTAGTAGTAGTAGTAGTAGTAGTAGTAGTAGTAGTAGTAGTAGTAGTAGTAGTAGTAGTAGTAGTAGGTATGTTTTATATTCCTCAGCATCTCCCAGTCCATCCCAGCCTCTCCCAGCCCATCCCAGCCTCTCCCACCCCATCCCAGCCTCTCTCAGTCCATCCCAGCCTCTCCCAGCCCATCCCAGCCTCTCTCAGTCCATCCCAGCCTCTCCCAACCCATCCCAGCCTCTCTCAGTCCATCCCAGCCTCTCCCAGTCCATCCCAGCCTCTCCCAGTCCATCCCAGCTTCTTCTAGTCCATCTCAGCCTCTTTTAGTCCATGTCAGCCTCTCCCAGTCCATCCGATCGGGAATTCAAGGATATACACACATATATATATATTTTTTTTCAATCTTCTGCAGCCTCAGACTAGGGCGTTCCCACTTGCAGGACTCATTGTTAATGTTACTGTAGCACTGAGATGAAGAGGTGGAGACTTAGTGAGAGGAAGGCAAGAAGGGGGAAGATGGGGGAAAAGAAGGGAAGCAGAAGTGCGGCTAATAAGAGGGAACAAGAGGAAGCCAAATAAAGTAGAGGAGTGAAAGGAGTGAGGGAGGGAGGGAGGTAGGGAGGGAAGGAGGGGGATGGACGGAGAAGGGGGGGTAAAATGCATTAAGAATCGCGGAAGAGGAGGATATAGAACAAAGAGAGAGAGAGAGGTTGATTTTTTGTGTGTGTTTTCCAGGTAGCACAAAATTTAAAAGCCTGCAGTACAAAAATAGCCTAAAATAAAGTTACAGGTAATAATTAAGTAAAAACTATCAATAAAAAGGTTAAGAATAGAAGAAGAGTAAGGGAAGCAGCAACAGTCCAGCAAGATTACACGTGGCATTCTCTGTACCAGTATAAAAGAGACTCATTCACGTGCATGCCTATTTATAAACTTCTCTAACCTTTTAAACCTCCAGATATATAAACTTGGAGAGAAGCCATAACAGTAAGCTTGTCAGTGAGATGTCTGCCTGATACTTGCAATGACGCCAAAAAAAAAAAAAAAAAAGAAAGATTACTAGACTGTCTTGCTGTGATTCTGAGCTACTTTTCTCTCACAGCTCTCCAAGGCTCTCCTCGTCCCTCGTTCCTCCCCGCCAGCATGTTTCTCTTACTCTAATGTTGCGAGGAAGGACAGAACAAAACATTGGTGCAAAGTTCATAAGAATTTATCAGTATTTACAGTCAATGCAGGGTTAACATGTTTACGAGTGAATGAATGGGTAAATAAATGAATAAATAAATAATAAGTCAATCAGTAAGTCTTAAAGGGTTAATTACCAGCACAGTCTGCGAGAGATCTGAAGGCAATTTTTTTTTTTTTTTTTTTGTCAAGGAAAGTCAAAACATTATGAGACCAAAACAATCTTTTCTGCTTTCTTGTTTTTCTTTCTTTCTTTCTTTGCTTCTTTCTTTCTTCGTATGAGTGGAGACTAAGCAGCCTTTTTCTTCATACTTTTCAACACATGGCCAGTCTCCTTTACACGCAAAACGAAGAAAACGATAATTAATCAGAGAGAGAGAGAGAGAGAGAGAGAGAGAGAGAGAGAGAGAGAGAGAGAGAGAGAGAGAGAGAGAGAGAGAGAATCATAGAAGTCGCACCATTTCCAGCAATGATGAAGATAAAACGTGCCGGGGAAGGATTACCAAACATTTTCTCTCGCGCGGAAAGTCACGAATGGAAGCAAAAAAATTATATCAGGCCAGTGAATCAAGACTGCCGTGGGACAATTCCTGGCTGGCTTGTGTTCACTCCCGCTGCCTGACACCACCGTGGCCTCCCCAGACTCTGAGTGGCACCTGCTGACTGCTCGATGCTTGGGTAGAGTCAGTAGTGGTATGTTAGAAAAATTAAGTCCTTTTTATTGTGTATTAGGAAAAAATAAATAAATAAAAGGATCTCTCATGATGCCGTCTCCCAGAAAAAAAAATAATAAATCTTTATATATATAAGTAAATAAATAAACATATATATAGCTGGTGACGGCTTGGTGTTTGCGAAGTGTTAGTAGTAGTGAGTGATTTAAAAATTTAGCCCCTTGTTTTTTGTGTGTGTTAAGGAAAAAAAACTATATGTGGCACTTTTCTCCGCCTCTTCCCCTCCCCCCCCAAAAAAATAATAGTAATAATAATAAAACAGATAAATAATTAGTGGATGCCTGATGTTTGGAAAGTGTCAGTGGTAGTGAAGGGGTTAGGAAAATTAAGCCCCTGTATGTGACGCTGTTTCTACGAATCCCCTAAAAAAAGAAAAAAAATAAGTAAATAAAATAAAATAAATAAATAAATAAATAAATAAATAAAAAATCATAAATACAAATAAATATAAATAAATAAACAAATACATAACTAGTGACTGCGTGTAGTTTGGAAATGGATGGAGTGAAGATTAAGCCTTTTTGTGTACGAGGGAGGCAAAGTAAGGAAAAGAAATCAAATTAATTCATAAAAAAAAAAAAAAAATACAGCTGATAACTCCACCAGCTAAGGAATTGATTAAAAAAAAAAAAAAAAAAAAAGATCCGAGAGTGAATCTGTTTGACAAGACGTTTCGTGACACACAGACTTGGGAGAATACAAGCGCAGCACAGCATTACACCCTCACCTGGCACACCTGAGTAGCGCTGCAGTGAACACAACACAACTCAACACAGCCCTGAACTACACACAACACAACTCACGCCCAGGCAACACTTCAAGATGGCCCAACTTGACAACTTAACCCTTCCACTGCCATGATCTTCTTCTTACCACTAAGAGAACAGAAAATAAATAAATAAATAAAAAAATTAAATAAATAAAAGTAGAGAGTTAATTTCTTTTCTAGGCCCCATAATTATTTAAGAGACTGGAACAGCTAATTAAGTGCCTAAGTCGTAAGAACTATTTCCCCAGCGGTGAAAGGGTTAAGGAAGAGAGATCTTGAGTGCAACACAATACATAACTCAACTCAGCCCTTTGCCACACATAACGCACTCCAAGGTAACACTGCAAGATGTTCCAATATGACAAGACAGAGAGGTCGTTAGGTGTAATACAATGCTACACCCTCGTCTAGCATGATGGCGATGCAGTGAACTCAACACAACACAACAAAACGCTGAATTACACCCAACTCTCCTCCGTACAACACTTCAAGATGGCCCAATATGACAACTTCAGATAAATCAAGTGAAAGTCAGAAATTCAGACTCATCTCAAGAGTAAACTGCACCTGGAACCGTGTCTCTTGGAATGATAGAGTGGCAAGACTGGGGGCGTGAGTGGCGGCGCGCGGTGATCCTGCCGGTGATGTTAGTGATTCAGGGAGAGACAACTGTTGATAGGGGGGCATGCAGGTTGTTACGTCTCGACTTTCCTTGCAAAAAAAAAAAAAAAATTGTGCCTTGTATCTCAGCAGACGAGACTGGCGCGTGTTGAGAGGCCCGTGTCCAGAAACGCTTTGCTTTCACCACGACTGTTTTCAAAGGCCACAGAGATGATCAGCCATGTTGTCAAGAGGGTTTCTACTGTTAATAATGTAGAAATCTTGTTAATCCGTCACTAGAACCGTAAAAACACCCTTGAAAACACCCTTGAAAACACGTGTCACTTCAACTAGAGCCTTTGGAATGAAGCTTCAGAAGACGGACTCGAGCCTCCCAGATGAGCCGGCTTTACTCGACCCAACACAGGTGAAGCAGCCCAGACAGACAGCCCCATGTGTAGCCAACAGGGAAGTTACACCACCAGACAAGATAATGCCTTCCTCAGCACTAATCACACCTGGCTAACTAAACAACATGACTCCCTGACCACTACAGTAACACATTCACAAGGCGCCTCTTCATACTTGCTTATAATAACAACAATAATAAACATATCACTATCTACTCGCCTCTAGTTTCTCGCACACCTTCAAATCTATACATTGTACATCTATCTGACTAATCTTTGGTGTTCTGCAAGGCATGTCAACTTCCTGCGTGACTGACACCAGTACGCGGTTGTTTGTGAAGATCTTTGCTGTGAGAGTGGTTGTAAACATCGTGGTAGTAGTAGTAGTAGTAGTAGTAGTAGTAGTAGTAGTAGTAGTAGTTGTTGTTGTGATAGGTAGTAGTAGTGATAGGTAATAGTAGAGTAATAATAATAATAATATAACAACAATAACATCACTGTCCACTCATCTCTTACATATTTTGCATGAATTTTATTTATTTTCGGCTTTCTGTAAGATATCTCGAGTCCTTGTGTATGTACCTGAGGACTACACACACACACACACACACACTCACACACACACACTTGTAAGAATGGTGATCTGAAGAAAATAGCCAACAGAGAAAGTTTCCACAGAGGTTTTTGTGGACGTTTAGCTTAATGATGACGCAGAATACTTGTCAAACTATCACTAGAATCAAGAAAACACTCATAACTTCCTTTACAGCCTGTTTGGTCGCGATAGGACATCCAAACTTTTGCGGTCCTTGAAAAGATAAAGAGCATTTAACCCTTCCACTGCGATACAAAACCATTAACAGCACTAGATGTAATGCATGATTTTATTTATTTTTTTTATAAGCATCTACAAGGAAGAAGGGGATTTAAAAAGATAGAGATAGATTTTACATTTTTCTGCCCAGCTTCAAGACTGGAGGTGGCTGTAGAACAAGTCAAGATGTCTCAGTGATTAGTCATTAAGGAAAGATGTACCAAATAACAACCAAAGGATTTAAAAAGGAAAAAAATAAAAATAATATCACTCACTGTTATTATTTTACTGTCTATCATCGTATTTGAAACTCAGCAATGAATATACTTAGCTGTATTTGCCATTGTTGCCTGTGTGTATCATTAATAGTCATAAGTATTGCTAAGGTGTAGATGCACGAGGCGACTCAGTGTTACCGGGTAGGCTTCCACAGTACAAACGTAAATTTTTTTTGTCCAGGTGACTGCAGTTATTATTGTTATTATTATTATTATTATTATTTTATTTTATTTTTTTTATGCAAGAGGGTCACAGGGCAGGGGCAACAAAATTGAGGGAAAAAAAAGGCCTATTTAAGTGCCAGTTACCAAAAGACTGCCGAATATTAAAATCAGATAACGGAGGATAAGTCTCTTGAAAACCCTATATGCATGATTTTCTTTTTTTTTTTATCTATTATCCATCTATTTATTTTATGCAGCCTTGATCTCTTTTGGGGACTGTGTTCTTGAAAGTGTGAGCGTCCCAGCTGGACCGAACAGGCTGTAGAGGAAGCTGTGAGTGTTTTCAACGGTGTCTAATGTCTCTATGATAATCCTAATTCTGGTCTAAAGCGATCACCAGACCAAACTTTGCCTCACCTCACGCCTTCCCTTACTCAGAAAGACTGTCCTCTCACCACCACTATTTTCAAACCCCACACAGATAATTAGCCGGGTTCTCAACACTGTTCCTCCTTTTGATAATGCAGCAATCTTGTTAATCCGTCACTAGAAGCGTAAAAACACCCTTGAAAACTGGCGTCACTTCTACTAGAGCCTTGTGAAAGTAGTCGAGTTGCGGCGCAGGTGTTTCACGCTACGGCGCAGCACCCAGTGAGTGTGTGCTGGCGTCGTGGCTTCTGCTGGGGCGCGAGTCAGTCAGGATGAAACAGTCAGGACGAGGAGGCTTACCCAAATTGTCCAGAAATAGCAGAAATAACGTTAAGTAATAAGAAAAACACCTGTCCCACGAGATAATGCCATAATAACAGAAACAATGGTAAATATTAAGAAAACATCCACTCACGAAATACCAAAACAAACCAAATAACGCTAAATACTAAGATAAAAAGCCCATCTCACGAAATAACACCAAAACAACATAAATAATAGCGAAAAAAAAACACTATTTTCCCTGCATTTCCTTAACTAAATCACAATACCACCACCACCACCACCACCACCCACGATCACGAAGACAAGAAAACTCAACTGTTCTCAAAATGTCTGAAAAATAACATGATTTCGTTTATTTCCTCAACCAACACCGCTTTTTCTTTTCCACCGTCAACTAATCAAGCATTTTCGCGCTCTTTCCTCCCACACGCCTTCCTTGAGTCCTAAATATGCACAGTAACTAGTCCTCCAAACTACATAACAGTGACACGACTAACCTTCATCCGTGGCACCGTTATTTCCATTAAACCAACACGCAACAGGAGGCACAGCGACACCCACACTTCCCCACGTCCATCAAAACACTGAGATAAGTAACGTGCCGCCCGTATCCCCTTCAAATTGACGGCGTCCAGGGAATGATTATATTCCTTTTACAGGCAATTAAGCCACCAGACGGAATCACCATTTCTATTTACTCTTAACAGATGTAATTAGATACCATACAGGGGTATATAAGGTATAGAAACCTGTGGCTAGAACAGATTTCGGTCCATATTTCTTCAGTATTTTTTTTTTACAAACAATAAGCCACAAGACGGAATGGGTATTTATATTGACTCTTAAAAGCTGGAGTTAAATACCATATATGCACAGTGTGACACGTACTATAGATGCAAAACTGAAGAAACTTGCGGCTAGATTAAAAATTACATACGCCCGTTACCCCTTAATTATATTCATTCAGTCATGAATTTATTATTTTATTATCACAAGGCGGGATAGGAGAGACTTAGTAGATACAGATATCTATGATAATCTAGCCACAAGCTCTGCATGTCATTTGAGGGATAAAATCACATTTATATTCCCGCCATCACAGGACAGTGGAGTCTTATCATAGAAAACCTGCTTGAGGGCACGTGTTTTTATGGATGACTGATCTAAAGTGCACGACGCGGCCTGCACGTCTGTCTGCTTCACGTGGACGATGGTCGAAGTGCAACGTCTTAAAAAAAATGTGCTGTTACTCCCATCCATAAAGGGAAATGAAAGGATCACATATACATTACAGGATTCCACATGTATATCTGCTTAGTCTATACGGATTTTTTTTTTTTATAGGGGTGATCTCTGCTGGAACACGGACAAGGTTACGTTGAGAACATCATAACATCATCATCACACTGTTAGTTTTATTGTTTTTTTTTATTAATATTAGCAAGGGAGGGATGGGTTGTGGTCGCGTCCATCTCTGAGACACTCTTGATATTGGTTCTGTTCAACGCACTCATATTGAAGTGTGGCTACATGTGTAACGAGCGAGGAAAGAAAGAAAGGAAGAAAGAAAGGAAAGCTGCATCGGATGGACGAGGCACGGAGGGTGTGAAAGAAGTGGATGGTAAAAACGTAAAAAAAAAAAAAAAGGGGCGGGAAGAGAAGAAAAGCGTGGATAAGAAAAATTTATTAAAAGAAAAAAGTATATATATATATATATATATATATATATATATATATATATATATATATATATATATATATATATATATATATATATATATATAAAATGGAAGAAAAAAATTTTCAACGCGGAGCCAAAAAAATAAATAAAAAAGTTTACATAAAGGCAGAAAATTTAATCATATGTAATAATAAAAAAAAATATGAGATGAAAGAAAAAAAAAAAAAACGTGAAAAGAAAAGTTTCTAACATGAAAGAAAACGAGGTGGAGGAGCCTCTGCCAACAAAGACGATTCAGATTCACTCTCAACACGAAACACCGAGTGAACGAAACGGAGCACACACCAAGCACAGACGGCGCGCAGCGAGGAAGGTGACGACTACGAAGTGGGTACTGTACTGTACTGCATATTGAAGGAGGTACACAAAGGAACACAAAGGAGGAACAAACAGCAGCATCAGACCTCTTGGTCCTCATCAAGGCTGTTTGTGTATATATACATTTGCATTCTCTGAAAAAAAAAGAACACACAAAATAACGTACGCATAAACAAGGCATAGACTACAACATGACTAGATAATGTGAAGTAATTCCAGTCAAGACAATTACGTTTTCTTCTTGTTTTTTTTTTCTTCTTACTTCGTGAAAACAAGATAAAATGACCATGTTAATATTTTTAAAGCTGCCATGAATGATATAGAGTTGTTTACCAGCCCGGCCACGTGTTTTCTTTGTTTATCTATACATGTGTTCACAGCTTTATATATATATTTATTTCTGAAAGCCACAATAACACTTCACGCATAAGCCTTCCCTTTCCTGTGTGTCTGTTTGCATAAATATTGGAACAAGCGAATGTTCAAAGACACAACAATCTCTTCACGCCTTCACAATTTTTTGTTTTTTCTTTCTTTTAACTTGATGTACATATATTTCGTCATGCACGTATTGGCGCGTACGTGCGTGAAGTGACGGCCATGACACACACTCACACACACACACACACACATACACACACACACACACACACAGTCCTCTAAGGTATTATTATGTTGCTGTGAATATTTTTTCTCTCTGTATATGTATAGTTTTCAACGCCAAGACAGGTATAGTTAAGTCACCCATCGAACACATACACTGACCCCTCTCTCTCTCTCTCTCTCTCTCTCTCTCTCTCTCTCTCTCTCACACACACACACACACACACACACACACACACACACACACACACACACACACACAGGGACTCGACTCAACACGTTTTCTTTCGTTATGATCAATGAAAAACGATATTGAACTGACACACGCACCCACCCACACACCCACACACACACACACACACACACACACACACACTATCACTTCACAAGCCTCTCTTTTCGTTTAACATTCCGTCTCCTTCAACACCACCTTCACCATCACCACCTTCTCCTCATCCTCCTCCTTCACCTCTTCCTTCACCATCTCCTCATCCTTCACCACCACCTCCTCCTTCACCGCCTCCTTCACGCGCCCCTACAGGTACATCCCGTTCACCAGGTAGTCCGCGTCATGAGCATAGGGGGAGCGAGGACCCCTGTGTCGCCTCAGCCGTCTCTTGACTCCCCGCAGACGGCAGCCCACCAGCACCACCAGCAGGGCCGTGATGCACACTCCTGCAGGCGACACACACTTCGTCAGGAATACGGAAAGGTATTTAGGGTATTTGTCACGAGTCACTGTGTTTTTATCCAAAGTAAAAGGGTTATTCTTCTTTCTGCCCCTCTCAAGAGTTCCGGAGTTTTAAAAAAGGGTGAAAGAGTAAAGATACAGGCTGGCTCTTGCATTAGGGACGTGGATAGTATAGGGATGAAAGTAAGTTAGAAGGTCTTGAGCAGGGGAGACATCAAGTTTGCAGGTTCAAAAGAGCAGAGATGCAGAGTAGTCAGTGTGAGTGGGCTGTGTTAATGGAAGAATATGTGTTAAAATAGTTCACAGTTTCAAGCAAAGGAGTGATAGAACATGATTAATTAAAGAAAAGACAGGATATAACGAGTGTCTGAAACTCTCTCTCTCTCTCTCTCTCTCTCTCTCTCTCTCTCTCGTCCTCCTTTTTTATCTCTCACTTCATCTTATCTCACCCTCTTCTAATCCCCTACAGAAGCCATATACGTAAGGAAGAGAGAGAGAGAGAGAGAGAGGAGAGAGAGAGAGAGAGAGAGAGAGAGAGAGAGAGAGAGAGAGAGAGAGAGAGAGAGAGAATGAGGAAGACTTTTTTTATCTCCCTTCCTCATTCTGTTTCCACACACTAACTTTTTCACACCCACTCACCACCACACTCACCACCACCACAAACTCACCACCTCACCACCACACTCACCACCACACACCCATTCACTACACTCATCACTCACCCATCACTACCCTTTCCACACTCATCCACCACCACAACACTCATCCTTCACCCACCTATCACACGCACATCAACCTTAATTAACCCATTACATTTAACCATCACCCAGCCATTCCTTGTCCATCTCACACTAACCCATCACGACACACCCATCACCCTTACCCTCCCACACCACATTCACCCACCACACTTCACTCACACGCTCATCCACAGCTGTCACCAATTGCCTGCCCTCATCACCCACCCATCATCACCCAACACTCACCCATCACTGACCCATTACCCATTACTCACCCATCGCAAGAGCCAGCACAGCCCCAGAAGCCTGCGCGTCCTGCTCCCTGGCGCCCATCTGCAGCTCCTCCAGGTTCACCTCCAGGCGGGCGTGGGAGGCGTGGGCGACCGACTTCACCGGCTCGTGCAAGGCCGCCACGGGGGTGTTGCTCGCCGCGCCGCCCGCCTTGCTGTCGCCGCTGCTGCTCGTGTTGGCCGTGCTGTTCCTGCCGGGCCCCGCTGAAGAAATGGAGGATGTTAGTTAGGTTAGGTTAGTGTTGTGGTCTTCTTAAAGGGAAGCACTGGGGGAAGTAAGAAGGGTGTTAGAGTGTGTGTGTGTGTGTGTGTGTGTGTGTGCAGTGATGAATACTGTCATAGGCAGGTATATAGAAAAGACTTGCTCGAAATAAAAAAAAAAATAAATAAATAATTAAAGGAAGAAAATTATTTATAGCATGAATAAAAACGAAACCTTTCTTTTCCATGTGTTTTTTTTTTCGTTTTCTTTATTTTCTTTCACAATATATGTTCTCGGCTTGGTTTCCCTTGATAATTCTAATGCGCACTGATTATTATTATTATTATTATTATTATTATTATTATTATTAGTAGTAGTAGTAGTTATTATTGTTATCATTATCATCATCATCATCATTATAAGTACCACACCTCACGTCACCTGCCTCCTAATTAGTCTCACCTGGCCGCCTTGCTTACCTGTGGGAGCCGTGGAGGGAGGCGCCGGCGACGGGGGGAGAGGGGAAGACGCCGAGGAACCCCTGGGTACTGAGGCGCCCCCAGATGACGCCCTGCCGCTGCCCCCGCCCCCCATGGCCATCTGGAAGGCGTGAGTGTGTTAGGAGTTTTAATTGCGTGTTTACTGTATTTTGTTTTTTCTTATTGTTTTATTGTGATTGTGTTAATAGAGTTGTTACCTGTTCTGTTTGGAAAGATTCTGTCAGTGAACCATGATAGATGATATTCTCTCTCTCTCTCTCTCTCTCTCTCTCTCTCTCTCTCTCTCTCTCTCTCTCTCTCTCTCTCTCTCTCTCTCTCTCATCACCTTATCACCACCAGCATCACCTCCTCCTCCTCATCCTCCTCCTCCTCCTCACAACACCACTCCCTCTCCCCAATTCTCCAATCCTCACCACCTACACCTCCACCTCATCACTCCTCCACTCCTTCCATCGCCCCCACATCCCTCCCATCTCCCTCCCATTTCCTTCACCTCTCCTTCCCCATCACTTTCCACGTTCCCCTTACCCTTTCTCCCCCCTCCATCACTTCTTTCAACCCCCTCTCCTCTCTCTCCCTTTCTCTCTCCCTCTCTCTCTCTCTCCCCATTCCCCTTCTCATGCCACATATCAGTACTTCCATTTCTCTCACTCCTTTCACCCCCCCATCATTCCCACCTCTTCACCCCTCCCTCTCCCCTTTCCCTACCCGCCTCACCTCCGTGTTCTGGCCGCCCCCTATCCCGCTCATGTCCTGCGGGGGCGCGTCAGGTCGCTGTGGGGGGTACTCCTGTGGCTGCGGCTGGAGCTGCGAGTGGCGGTGGTGGAGCTCCTGCATCTGCTGGTGGAGGTCCGGCTGTCCCTGGGTGCCGTATCCACTTAAGCGGTCCATCCACACCGGCTGAGAGGTAGATCAGTGGATGAGTGAGTGAGTGGGTGAGTGGGGAAGTGGGTGTGGATGAGTGGGTAATTAGAGTAAAAGCGGGGAGTCTTAAATCCACACTGATCGAGAGGTGAATGAGCGGATGGGTGGATGAGTGGATGGGTGGGTGTTACAAGGGCAAATGGAGTGGCTTGATAATGGATTAGTGATTAGGATGAGTGGATGGGTGGATTAATTAGTGGGAAAAGCAGGTGTCTTGAATCCACACCGTCTGAGAGGTGGATGAGTGGATGAGTGTGTGCAACAAGGGCAAAAAGGGTTAATAGTCAGGATTACATAAAAGTAAAGGGTTTAAGATTGACAGAGAACAGATAAAAGAAATTGGTTCGCAAATCTCTCTCTCTCTCTCTCTCTCTCTCTCTCTCTCTCTCTCTCTCTCTCTCTCTCTCTCTCTCTCTCTCTCTCTCTCTCTCTCTCTCTCTCTCTCTCTCTGTGCCTTCTCCCACTCCCCCTACCCCTCTCCTACTTCCTACCTCCCCCTTCCCTTTCTCCAACACCCCTAGGCCCTCCCTTCTCCCCCTCCTTACATTGCTGTTGAGCTGGGGCGGGACCTGCTGCTGGTGCTGCTGCTGGTGCTGCTGCTGGGGCTGAGGCAGCTGGGGGGGCGGCTGCTGCTGGGGCTGATGGGCGGCGGTCAGGTACTGTTGCTGGAGCTGGGGAGGCTGCTGGGGAAGGCGGGGCTGGGGCGGGTAGCGGGGAGCAGGGCCGTAGTCAGGGTAGCGGAAAGGAGGGCGCACTTCGGGGTTCCCCAGGTAGTCAGCCCCGCCACTGCCGCCGCCGCCACCGCCTCCTCCTCCACCGTTCCCCCGCACGCCGCCCTCAGCTGTGTCGAGAGAGAGAGAGAGAGAGAGAGAGAGAGAGAGAGAGAGAGAGAGAGAGAGAGAGAGAGAGAGAGAGAGAGACGTAGATTGGTATTTAGCATAGGGCACTGTTACGCCATCTTCACACACACACACACACACACACACACACACAATCTTTTCACAGTCACACATCACTTCTAGCCATTCCGTCCCTGGGGGGCTGACACTTACACTCCAGTACAGCAACACAAACACCACAAACAATGATTATATTCTTTATTTCATTCTTGTATTGACCACAGAAATAGGAAGACTAAACAAAACCTAATGAGTCACACCTAGTCTTTCAAAATCACACTCACCTGGCTAACCTTATCCATGCACCCTGACCTTAGCACTTCAACACAGCGGCCACACCAACACACACACAAACACACGAGTCACAACCAAAACCTTTAAGAAGCTAACTCACCTCCTACAGTAGGCAGCACCACGAAGCCTTACACACACACACACACACACACACACACACATACACACACAGACAGCGACGCCTTAATATATGCAAACAGTCCCGCAGGTGTAGAGGAATCGCTAATGAATCTCGTAACCCACAAACCTCACCTGTGTTGTAGGGGGAGGCAGACCACGCGGGGCGGGTCTTCGTGTCGTAGTAAGAAGGCATCGCCCGTCCCCTGCCCCCGTACCCCGTTCCCCCGTCCTCCAGGGCCCTGCTGCCGCCGCCACTGCCCGCGTTACCGCCGCCGCCGCTGTCACGAGGAGGAGAGGGGTGGGTCGGTTGAGATGAGTGAGGAAGGGAAATGGAGGCACTGAGGAAGAAGAAAACGACACTCAGCGCTGAAAAACAAACACGTAATGGTTGTGTGTGTGTGTGTGTGTGTGTGTGTGTGTGTGTGTGTGTGCTGGCTGTATTTTGTGTATTGGAGTGTCAGTGTTAGATTGCATGGATTGGGTAACACAGAGGTATGTTTGATTCTGAAAGGTTTTGATATGACTGTGTGTGTGTGTGTGTGTGTGTGTGTCGCCACAGCACAACCTTCATTTCCTGGTCTTGCCATAACTCAAAAGGGGCAAGGCGTCCTAGGCTAAGCGCGTCAGGCACTACCCCTCGCTACACCAGGTCAAAAACAGCTTCACGGTAAAGATATGCATGTGAACTGCCAACTAAACGAGATTAAAGATGCAGGTTCATGGCAGAGGTAGTCATGCTGTTATATTACCAACTAAGTGACATCAGAAAATATATATTGCACAGACATGTTGGCGCACAATTCAAAAAAAATAAATAAATAAATAAATAAAAATAAACACATTGCAAGGATATATCAGCAGATTATCAACAAACCGAAAGAAACAAATAAATAAATAAACAAGCAATCTTAATTCACATACTAAAATGACGATAATAAAAATAGTAGCATTATAACTCATATATATAAAGTATTCAACAAAAAGTTCTACCAGATTAAAGTTTATATAAAAAAAAAACATTTCAACTAGCAGATGCAAACAGGGCTACCAATAAACAGGGCTACCAATAAAAAGGGCTACCAATAAGCAGGGCTACCAATAAAAAGGGCCACTAATGGACAGGGCTACCAATAAACAGGGCTACCAACAAACAGAACTACCAATAAACAGGACTACCAATAAACAGGAATACCAATAAACAGGGCTACCAATAAACACGGCTACCAATAAAAAGGGTTACCAATAAGCAGGGCTACCAATAAAAAGGGCCACTAATGGACAGGGCTACCAACAAACAGGGCTACCAACAAACAGGACTACCAATAAACAGGACTACCAATAAACAGGACTACCAACAAACAAGGCTACTAACAAACAGGGCTACCAATAAACAGAGTCACCAATAAACATGGCTGCCAATGAACACTAACACGCAATACTATTCGTATGACTACTAGCAATACATTACCCTCCGTTCTGCTGGTAGGATCCGTAGTTCTCAAGTATGGTAGGCCGGTTCCGGAAGATTCTGCCGTCATACACTGCTGCCGGGGAGACGGAGAGAGGGAGAGGAAGTAAGGCACAGGTGACAACGAAAGAAACGATCGAACGACTCAGTGTTTTATCATTGCTCATAGGAACATTACGTAAAGGTGTAAGGGAAGCTGCAAGAAGCCGTCAGACAGACCTACAAGTGGCAGTCTCAGTATAAAGCATGCCTACTTTTTCCACCAACGTGTCATTCTCGCCCATAAGCTCATCTAATCTTTTATTTATTTATTTTTTTTAACTATCTCACCAATAACGACCTGATTACCGAGTCTATTCCATTCATCCACCTCTATTTACTCTACCTTCCACTTTAATCTCGTTTTTTTTAATTAATCTTCGCCAAGCTTCAACCCGTTTAGTTATTTCTTGTCCTATCCTGATCACTGACCTTAAGAATTCTGTTTAGGTTACCCTTTCTTGTCGCCATACCTTGCTCACTAAAGTCTCTATGGTTAAGTGGGATAACAAGTGTGGCATTGTCTAGTTATCAGTGGGTTAGGTAATCAGCGGTGGGGAGGAAGTCACCGTTTGGACTGGTAACCCTCACCTCCAGTACACCTGTGTCAAGATTACTACACCTTTTCATTCTCTGAAGGTGCCACTCGTCTACAGCAACTGGCATCTTCTGTGTTTTTCTTTTTCCTTCTTCTTCTTCTTCTTCTTCTTCTTTGTAACCCTTGGCCAGTGCCCCTCTTACATAAAAAAACCTGTCTTTCCTTATTTCCCGCCTCCGCCCTTTCCTTTTCCTTCCTCCTCTCTTCTTCTGTTTTTTTTTTTTTTTTCCTACCACTCTTCGCTTCATCTCCTCTCTTCTTTCCCTCCTTCGATCCTTCTCTTCATCCTTTCCTGTTCTCTTTCTTCCCTGTCGTTTATCATGTTTCTCTCTCCTGATCTCCTTCCATCTCTCCTCTCCCTCTTTCCCTCCATATTTTCTCTATTTTTCTTCTCTCCGTCCTTTCTCTCTGCATTCTTTCCTCCTTTTTCTCCTTCCCTCTATCCCTTTCTTACCTGTTTCTCATCTTCTCTTCCATTTCCTCCTTCTCTAATCTCCCTTCTCCCCTCCTTTCATTTATCAATTAATTCCTTATTTCACATATTCTCTCTACTTTCCTCCATCTCTTATCTTCCTCCTTCCTCTTCCTTTTCTCCCTCCTTCTCCTCTCCTTTTTCCCCAAGCCATTTTATCATTTCTCCTCTCTATACCTTCTCTCCTTCTCTCCATCTTTTCATTCCCAATTTCCCACATTCCCTCCCCTTCCCTCCATCTCCTCTTTTTCTTTTATCATTTCTTTCCTTCTTCCTTCTTTCCCTCTGTTATTATTTCCCAAACATTCCATTCCTTCCATCTCTTATCTTCCTCCTCCCCTCTTCCATTTCTTCCCTCCTTCCCTCTTTCATTTCTCTCCTCCTTCCATTCATCTCTTCGTTCCCTATTTCTTAACTTTTCTCCGTTACATCTCCCCTTCACCCCTACACTGCTCGCCCCTCCCGCCCCACACATCCATACCTGCCTCCCACACACCCCGTCCTCACCTGGGTTAATTTCTCTGGCCGGCACGGAGTTGTCCCAAGGTCCAGGTTGGGCGGGGCCGTTGCCATCCATGCCATCCCCGAGACGCCGACTAACGGAGGCGGCCTCAGTGGAAACTGGCACGGGAACACAAGGTGGCCATGAGACACGAGGATGTAAGGGGCTTGACTTAACCACACAATATAGGCACGAGGACACAAGGATACGAACACACGAGGACATGGGACCGCGAGGGACTAGAGAAGACTTATACACACAATATCAGTAGAGAGCCTAGCAGAGACCCCGAGGACAGGACACGAGGACACGAGAACGCGAGGGAGTAGAAGAGACTTTTAAAACTCACAACACAATGCATGCAGCAGTACAACACACCAGTAGGGAGGTTTTTCTTTCTTTTTTTTTTTTTTTTTTTCTTAATTTTGACATTTTTTGTTGGTCTTAGCCAGAACTATATAAATAAAAAAAAGGACATAACGCAACGCAAAATATAAACTAATATCAATCTTTCCCTACTACTACAGTATTGTATAACTCACTGATTGTATTCTTAATTGCCGTGGGTTCCTGTCATAACTATTTACAAAGGCCACATAAATTATTACCCACATTTCCTTTAATCTCTTTTTCTCAGTGTTGCAGCAGGTTCCCCGTTACATCATCACCAGAATAACGAAAACACCCTTGAAAACCCACAGTAACTTTAATTGAACCCTTTTAGGAGTCAAAACAAAAAATGGGGAAGGTTAGATTAGGTTGTAGTGGTAGTAGTAGTAATAGTAGTAGTAGTAGTAGTAGTAGTAGTAGTAGTAGTAGTAGCAATTCTAGTAAGAGTAATAGTAATAGCATGCAAGATATATTCAACTATTATTACTACTACTACAGCATTAAGCACCACACATAGATAGAGAAAATAAAGATGTAGTAATATCAATAGTAACAACAACAGGTGAACACACTCAGTACACATTTAACACAACCCACAGCACCACAGCATCAGTAATGAGGTCAACACACACACACACCCTCGGGGCATGGCGTGGCGGCACTCACCAGCGGGGCAGCCCAACTTGGGGTCCTCGTCACTGCTGTCACTGCACTGCGGGATGCCGTCACACGCGTTGTAGATGGCAATGCATTCTCCGCTGTGGCACTCGAACTGGAATCGAGTACACTTCCGGGCTGAGGGGAAGAGAGAGAGAGAGTTGAGGTGCTGGTGGTGGTGGTGATGGTGGTAGTGGTAGAACGTCTTTCAAGAGAGGAAGAGAGGGAGATAAGGAGTCAGGAAGAAGAGTGGAAGAATCTAAAGAAACACTAATAATTATATGTGGGGTGGTGATGTTGGTAGTGGTAATAGTGGTAGGGATGGTGGTGGTGGTGGTGGTGGTATTTATCTTTGTCTCTTTCTCTGGGGGATAATGTTATATAAACGACCTGGCTGTGTGCAGAGGGGGGGGGGAGAAGAGAAGGACCATGAAGTAGTAATGCAAGTGTTTCTCTCTCTCTCTCTCTCTCTCTCTCTCTCTCTCTCTCTCTCTCTCTCTCTCTCTCTCTCTCTCTCTCTCTCTCTTCTACTGTTATAGTGGTCATTCGAGTCTTCGTCAACTGAAGCAAAAAACAAAACAAAAGAAAAACAAAAAACGAAAAAAATAAAAACAAAACAAGAACTTGATTAACGATAAATTTGAAATTAATTTCACCAAGTAGTTTGACCACACACACACACACACACACACACACACACACACACACACACACACACGTTAATAAAACCACACCTTAACCACAAGCATTCACTCCTAATGCAACACACGCAACACAATGCAAAACACTTAATTACTTAATACAATAATACAGTAGATGGGGAGTGATCTTCACCTTTACTATCCTATAAGTACCTCTCTTTCTCTACGTAGTTTTAATTTATCAGATGCCACAGCCTCGTTAGGACCAACAAGTCTGCTGATGATTGTTCTTCCTTTGTGTTCCTGTTCTGTCAGCGATGATCTTATTAATTAAAGGTAAGACGGAAAAGGTAGACAGGTAACTTAGACAGCCAGGTAAGGAACAGTGCAGGTGAGACAGACAGGTAAGGTACAATACAAGTGACAGGTGAGAAAGACAGATGAGCTACAGGACACGTGACAGACAGGTAACACAATACAGGTAAGAAGTGGGACAGCCAGGTAAGGTATTGTACAAGTAGGGCAGGAGAGATGGTCAGGTAAGGTACAATGGTATGTTTCCTTCAACACAGAGACGAGAGCAGGTATGAAAGCTTTCGTTCTCGGAAATCTTCTAACGAGTTTGCATGAAGGAAGAAAAAAAAAAAAAAAAACGAAGCATAGAAAGTTTCAGTAGGAAATACAAACGGATGAGCTCATTTTTTGGTTTTTGTTTATTTATTTATTTATTTTTATCAGTGTTTAAGTTTCCTTCTTTTCTCTCTCTCTCTCTCTCTCTCTCTCTCTCTCTCTCTCTCTCTCTCTCTCTCTCTCTCTCTCTCTCTCTCTCTCATGTCTCCTTTCCTCACACTTTTTTTTATAGTTTTCCCGCCTTTTCTTTCCTTGGACTGTCTCAGTAGGAAACACAAAGGGGTTATCTCAGTTTTTTTTCTTTTTATCATATGGAAAGCTCTCTCTCAATTCCATTTTTTTCTAGTTGCTTTTCTTCACCTACTAAGTAACATTTTCTTCTTTTTTTTTCTTCTTTTTTTTTTTTAGATTACTGTGCTTTGTTTTCCTTCGAGTGTCTGAGCAGGAAACACGAAGGGATGACGTCACTTCTATCCTTTTAAAAAAAATATGTGCGTTCGTTTTTCTTCCGATGTCTTTCTGAGTTTTGCTTTCTTTAATAATGTCTCAACAGGAAACAGTAAAGAGCTATCTCACTTCTCTCCCTTCATCATACAGCTGACATACTTCCTTGGACAATTTCTCTGCTTTCTTTTCTTTCAAACACTTTTCCTCTCATACCAGTAATTTTTTTGCTGACATTTCATTTAAATACTTTCTCTATTTTCTATCCTCCTCAGTACGTGTCTTTTCACCACATTTGTTTTTCAGAATTTACAACAGTTTTTTTTCTCTATTCTTTTTTCATAGTTTCTCTACTTTCTCACTCGTCAAATCTTTTAACAATCCTCTCAGTTTTTATTTATTTTTTTTTCCCTTCCCTTGTCTCTCTACACACCCATCCAATCCCTCCCTATTCATCCAATCTTTCAAGCATCACACAGTCTGTTTATTTCCCTTCCCTTCACAGCGCTACACCACACACCTTTCCTCACACATCAATATTTTGTAACATCTCTTATAGTGTCTCTGTCTCCCCTTACAGTACGTCCCTTACCTCCTTTCTCTGTTCATCTACACTGGAATACACATCATTTTTCTCTACCGGTGACTGATTATCTCACTCACCAATAATTTTAACATCTTTTACAGTGTCTCTATCTCCGTTCCCTTCAAAATTCTACACTTCACATCTAAATCATCTGTTTACCTATACCAGAATACACCTAACCGTTTTGTTTTACCTTGATATAAACCCCTTCTACCCACTGACTACCACACTTATCAATTCTACTAACATAAACTCTCACAGCTTCTCTATTTCCCCTTCCAATTCTACACTTCAGACCTTAACTTTCTATCTATCTACACCTGAACGCACCCTACCCTCCTATTTCACCTTGATATAAATCCCTTTACCTACCCATTACTCACCCCATTAATTCTACCAACAACTCGTACTATTTCTCTGTATCTCTTCCTCCAGTCCAGTACTACATCTCTTAATCTGTTTATTTACACCGGAGTACATCTCACCCTGCTCTGTTACCTGGTATAAGTCTCCCTTCATATACTCATTACCTCCCACTGACTACCTCCCTTCTATAGCCATTGTCATCCCCACAGGTACCTCTTCCATTCACTCATTCATCAGAGCAGTAAGGAGCTGGCCAATTTAAACCAAACACAGTCTCTTATTTCACCCTTGTTATCACCTTTTGTTTCACCTTACAGGAAGACGCCGCAGTACTTGAGGTCGCCAGAAGTGATACAGTCTTTTCGTCCTCTCCTCCTCCTCCTCCTTCTCCTTCTCCTCCCCTCCCTTCCCCCGTTACGTTGACCTTGTGTTCTTCTTTTGGGTGAGACTCTGAGGTGGAGAGGGTGTCATTGTGGGGAATGAGAGAAGAGGGTGGTGGTGGTGGTGGTGGTGGTGAAGAACAAGAACAAGAGCAAGAATAGTAACGGGATGGACGAGAAAAAAGGAAATGAGGAAGAATAAGACGATAAAAAAAACAAGAACAAGAAGAAAAACAAGAAGATGAGGAAGATTAAGAAAAAGAAGAACAAAAAGATGAAAGAACAAGAACAAAAACAAGAACAGGAAGAACAAGGAAAAAGGAGATGAGGAAGAACAAGAATATAAAACGAACAAGAACAAAAACAAGAAGATGAGGAAGAACAAAAAGATAAAAAAAACAAGAACAGAAGAACAAGAACATGATGATGATGATGATGATGATGATGATGATGGTGATGATGATGATGCAAATAAATGAAGAAATATACTCAACAACAATACAACATTAGTACAACATGAACGACAATAACAAAACCACCTCCACCACCACCACCACCATTACCAACAACAACAACAACAACAACAACAACAGTCACATCCCCAGTAACATTTCTCTTCTGTAACAACACACCTGGCGTAGACCGCAACACACACACACACACACACACACACACACACACATTTATATTAATGAAGCGAAATCAAAGAAAAAAAAAAACACGGCCTCACATTTTTACTTTTTTTATATCTTTTTATTTATTCATTTTTTTTATTAGTTTTTTGCATTACAACTTCTCTTCCTTTTAAATTCGACCTTGGATGATCTTTCTTTTCTTATTTGATTTTTCTTTACTTTTTTTTTGTTGTTTTATATCTTGTTCGACTGTATGTATGTGTGTGTGTGTGTGTGTGTGTGTGTGTGTGATTGTACTAAATGTTTTGATAATAAATAAACTTCCTTCTCTTCAACTTTAGCATTCCTTCATTGCATTTATTTATTTTTTTCTTCCTCCATTCATTATTTCCCTTCTCTTTTGTCTTCTCTTCTTACCATGGATTTCTTCCCAACTGGCACCTCAACATTCAGTTTCCCCTTCATTAACCCTTGTAATTTCTCTTCTATTCCCTTTCACTTTTTTTTCCCCTTTTATTTTTTAATATTTATTTATTTATTTATTTTTTTTAAGTACGCTTTGTTTTTCAATCTACTTCCTCAGAACTTGATGTAAGATTTTGCAACACTGTTCCTTTCTTTCCATCACCTGTACTATGATAGCTGCATTTCCCTCCCTCCTTCCTTCCTTCCTTCCTTCCTTCCTTCCTTCGTTCCTTCCTTCCCTCATTATTTCACGATCTTTGGTTTATTTATTTATTTGTCTTATGTATCTCGTGTCATTTCTCTCCTCAAACAATATAAGCCCTTTTAACTATTTTTTTCCTCTTACCTGTATTCTAATCGTATTTTTTTCCTTTCCTCCCATCATTACTTTCATTACCTTTGCTTTCACTTTTTCAACCATGCACGTCTCGCCAATTGTCTCTTCAAATATAATGTAAGCTCTTGTAACATTCTTCCATAGTTTTCCATCGCCAATGCTATAATAATTGTATTTCCTTCCTTCCCTGTGTCATTATTTCATTACCTTTGGCTTTCACTTTTAAACTATCTACCTTTTGTTAACTGTCTTCTCTAATATATTATAAGCTATTGTAACACTTTTCCTTCATATATACTTTGATAATTCTATTCCTTTCCTTCCCTCCTTCATTATTTCATTATTTTTCGCTTTCACTGTTAACTATGAACCTCTTGTGCGTCTAAACTATAACCTCTTGTAACAACCTTCCTTCATTTATACTCTCAAGTCTCGTCGCTGCAAATGTTTCCTAACTCTCTTCTTTTCTCCTAAACTCATTTTTTTTTCTTGTTCTCTTTCACTTTTTAACCATGACCCTCTTGCCTCCTTTCGTAGTAGGCTTTCGTAGAAGTCTTCCTTCAGTTATTCTTTCCTGTTTTCGTCACTGCAACTCCCAGCATTCATAATTTTGTTTTCACTTCTCTGTCACTTTTCAATAACGAACCTCTTATTAGCGTAAGTAACCTCTCGTGGTAAGCTTTTCTCATGATTGCAACTCTTCTTTCTTTCTTCCTTTCTTTCTTTTTCTCTTTCTTTCTTTCTTCACTTGTTTTTTTTTCTCTTCTCTTTTTTTAAGTAGGCCTTTATTAGTAGGCCTATTTTGATGTGAGTGTCTGTGTTTTTTTTTTCTTCTTTTTCTTCCTCTTACATCAAAAAATAAATTAAAGTGCTACTCCTAAATTTCCTCTTTCCTAACTTCCCTCTTTCTTAAGTTTCCTTCTCCCCAACTTTCCTCTTCCTAACTTTCTTCTTTCCCCTTCATCATTTTTCTCCTCCTCGCTTTCACTTTCTGGCCAGACGCAGGTAAGATTTCTCAGATGTCAGACTCCTGTAACACCTCCCCTCTTCCCTCCTCCCCCCCCCATCACTCCTCCGTCACCGCCAGCTGCAGGAGTCACGTCAGAAGCAGCGTGTCATTCCCATATAAACTCTCTCATGATACTGGTGAAGCGCTGGTGTTACGTATCTTAATTCTTAGCATCCCACCGCTCCTCTCTCTTCCTCCCCCTCTCTCTCTCTCTCTTTCTCCGGTGCCTCTATACAAAACGCAAGGAAATGTAAAGGAAGAATAAGTATAAAAAGTGTTGGGTTTGTTAATTGAGAATTTGTGTATTTTGGTGTTTATTTTGGTTTCTTGTCTTTAATTGTTCATCTTTTTTTGGGGGGGAGAAGAAGTAATAAGGTAGAGTTTGATTTTTTTTTTTCTTTCCTTCTTTCCGTGGACAGATTTCTTCCACTTGAAATGAAGAAGAAGAAGAAGAAGAAGAAGAAGAAGAAGAAGAAGAAGAAGAAGAAGAAAAATATCTGTGGTAAATCTTTCTGTTACAAAGTTCACAAGTTCATTCATCTCTCTCTCTCTCTCTCTCTCTCTCTCTCTCTCTCTCTCTCTCTCTCTCTCTCTCTCTCTCTCTCTCTCTCTATACAGGTGTCTCGGGTCAGTGTGCCTGTCTAGTAATAGAGACAAGACAAAAATCTATGCATACACACCTTTCATTTGTGGTTTGCCTGTCTGACCTTGATTCGATGTTCTTTACCTTTTGATTCTCTCTCTCCCTCTCTCTCTCTCACAAAGGAAACACGAATGAACACAAAGGAAGAACAAACCACCAGCAGACCTATTGGCCCTTAACGTGGGTGCTTGTTGATAAGGTACTCTGCGTTATCTGGTTGTAAGAATATTGTTGAGGTTCTCTGTCGGTTTCTCTGCTTGTTTGTTTTGCTTGTCTGTCTGTCTGTCTGTCTGTCTGTCTGTATGTATGTCTGTCTACTTGTTAATCTGTCTGTTTGTATGTATATATTTTTTTTGTTTTGCTTGTAGGTTTGTCTGTCTGTCTGTCTGCCTGTCTGTCTGTCTATTTATGTCTGTCCGTCCCTCTCTCTCTCTCTCTCATATACACACACACACACACACACACACACACACACACACACACACACACACACACACACATACACACACACACGCACACTGATTACTTCCTGCTTCAGTGTTAAAATCGCCGTCATAATGGTGCGTTGCGTCACCACCACCACCACTACCACCACCACCACCACCACCATCACCACCACTGCCAGGTGAAGACACGGAGACATTGCTGTGCTCAACCAGGTAATTACGGAAGGCGCCGAGGAAAGCTGTGTGCGATATAAAGGCGTTGCGACACAGGCGTTTGAGTCACACACACACACACACACACACACACACACACACACACACATACACACACACACACACACACAAAGCACAAAGCACAATGGTTCGGTACCCGTCGTCTTTATTACACACACACACACACACACACACACACACACACACACACACACACACACACACACACACACACACACACACACACACACAGTAGTAGAACAATACGTACATTAAAGTAAGAGGTTACACAGTCTAATAGCACGTAACTTTTGTCTTAAGTATGTAAATTATGATATTTTCGTTTGTATCATTCTATTTTGTTCTGTCTCTCTCTCTCTCTCTCTCTCTCTCTCTCTCTCTCTCTCTCTCTCTCTCTCTCTCTCTCTCTCTCTCTCCTCATGTGGCGGTAAGGAAGAGTTTATTATTGTTTACTAAATACTGGTAACACTCTATTCACAGTTAATAGCGTGTTAAGAGATGTATATCTAAAGAATTCATTTCCGTATTGGCTTTTGTATTCTGTGTTTCCTTATTGTTTTCCTCCTATGCGATAAGAAATTAGTGCATTAGTCAATTATTCGCATCATTGTTTACTAAATGCTGGTGATGCTGCGTAGATCATTAGTGTTTCATCACAAGGACGGAATGAAAGTTACACAGTTTTAGTGTTTTCTTCTACCTTGTTTTTTTTTTTTTTGTTTTGTTTTTTTCTATTTCATCTTATCTGTTTTTCATTGGTCTAGTATGAAAAATGCGTGTTTTTTTCTTCTACCTTGATTTTTTTTACTTATTTTTATTTATTTCATTGGTCTGGTATGAAAAGAATGTGTTTTTCTTATACTTTTTATTTTACATCATCTTATTTATTTTTCACTGGTTCGATATGAAAAGAGTGTATTTTCTCTCATTATTTTGCAAAGGTTAGTTATTCCGCTAGTACTGTTTACATTAATAACGCTGTAGGAGAAGCAAGTAAGTTTGTATATACTGTTTCGCATTTGTTTTCTACCTTCCTTCCTTGTTTTTATGTTGTTGTTGTTTTTTTTTCGCATATCTAGTATAAAAAGCGCAGTTTACGTGTCTTGTCGTTTACCAAGCTCAAGCCGTTTTAACAGAAGTGAGCAGTGTGAGTGTGGACTGCTTCCTGTTTGTTCGTTTGTTTGTTTTCTGCCCTGTGTTTACCTTTTTTTATGTATCCGGAGTAAAAAAAAAGTGCATCCATGTGTCTTTACGAAGGCTGACCGTACCGTACCGTTCAGATCAATGCCGTTTTATCAGAAGACCGCAGTGTGAGTGGATTGTTTCCTGTTTGTTTGTTTGTTTTCTGCCTCGTGTTTATTTATTCATTTATTTAGTTATTTATTTACCTGTCCGAAGTAAAAAAAAGTGCATTCCACATGTCTTCACGAAGGTTGACCGTACCGTTCGGATTAATAGCGTTTTAGCAGAAGCGCGTATTGTATTCCACTTTTTATCATGTTTCACGTATCCGGTATTAAAAGTGCCTTATTGTGTACAAAGGTTGGCTATACTGTTCACACTGATGGCGTTTTATCAGAAGCTGCAATTGTAAGCACCGCGCGGCATTTCCGTAACACGTTTTCTGTTGATGGTTTTCCTCAATTTTCCACGCATGCAATACGTACGTAAGGAAAGGTTGCATTTAGGCGCCTCATTGTTTACAAAAGGCGGCAACACTGATCGCCTCACCTGCTGGCCGCGTGTGGCAACTGTGAGGAGAGTCAGGGTGAGACAGCGGCGGCTCGGCACATCGCCTTGTAGGGCAGCAGTGCAGGGTTGTGCCGCGTGTGTCCGCTGTCACTGAGCTGCACATGAATCGGTAACACATTCCTCGCCAAGCCCACCTCGTCGCGCCAGCCCCCAGCGGTGCATGCTTTACTTCCTCTTACCGTACAGAGAATACAGGTCGTAGTGCCACTTGCAGGGGAAAAGTACCGTATTTCAGGCTGAAAAGTAACCCCCGCGAGCACACAGTAGAGGCTGGCTGGTATACTCGATCCCGTAGTGAAGAGAAAGTGCGTAAATACCTTCATCGTTCACACGTCCCGCGAGTGAGGAACAGAGAAGTGGTGCTGTGGGACCAGGAGGATCTGCCGCGCTGTGTGAAGTGTTCCGTGTGTCTGTCTGTCTGTCTGTGTGCTGAGTGCGAGGCGCGTGGGTGGTGATAATGGCCTCCAAGCTGCGACGCCCTCCTCTCTTTGGCCTGGACAACCCCCTGGGCATCCCCGTCCTGCCCAAGTATTCCTCCGCTGCCTGCAAGGTGAGGCCCCGCCACCCACTACCTTTCCACCCCGCTGCCGCAATTATTAACCTGCCAGACTTTCTTCTTCTTTTGCCACATTCTTGTTTACCTCCTCCTCTCTCTCTCTCTCTCTCTCTCTCTCTCTCTCTCTCTCTCTCTCTCTCTCTCTCTCTCTCTCTCTCTGTGCGTGTGTGTGTGTGTTTTATTCTCCACCTCCATCTCCTTTTTTCTCGTCCTCCTCTCTCTCATCTGTGTATGTTTTCCATCTCCTCCTCCTACTCCTCCTCCTCTTCCTCCTCCTACTCCTCTCCTCTTCCTTATCCTCATCCTCCTCCTCCTCCTCCTCCCCCTTCTCCTCCTCCTTCTCCTCCTCATGTGTGTGTTTTCCTACTCTCCCTTCACCTCCCACCTCCTCCGTGTGTTTTCCATGTCCTCCTCCTCCACCTCCTCCTTCTCCTCCTTCTCCTCCTCCCACCACTGCTGTTCCCGCTGCCCCACGTACCACAACCACAGCAGGGCCTGAGAGCAAGGGAGCACAACCCTCGCCCTGCACCCACAGGAGAACCACAGCATCCGGAAGTGCGTTGACCGCTTTAAGGACACGGCCGAGACCAACGAGGCGCGGCGAGGATCTTGCGAGGAATCCAGTTTTATCATTCACCCCAAGAAGAAGAAGAGGAAGAAGAAGAGGGAGGAGGAAAAGTGTTCGCCAGTTTCCCGTCCTTTGTAGAATCTTGCGAGTTTGTTAAATCTTGCGAGGAATCTAGTTTTATCATCCAGTCCAGAAAAATATGAGGAGGAAAAAGAAGAGGTCCTCCCCTGTTTCCCTTCGTCCCTACTGGCTTAGTCCCCGCCTGTTTCCCGTCCTATATGCAATCTTGTGAGAGTATGTTGAATCTTACGAGAAAATATTCCAGTTTTTTTTTTTTTTTTCTTTTTTCATCATCGTATTGAGTCCTCGTCTTTTCCCGTGATAGACTTGGGTGCCTGTCTTGTCTGTCTGTCTGTCTGTCTCTGTCTTGTCTGGCCTTGCAGGTCAGGACTAACGCGTTGTGGGTCAGTGACGTGTCGTGATGGGGAGGAACACGGATCTGCTGGTGACTAAAGGCGTTACAGTTGTTTTTTGAAATGTGCTAGGTTAGGTTTTAGGTTAGATTATGTTATATTTCCTTATCTAACGTAGCTTAATCTAACGTATCCTAACCCAACCTAACCTAATTTAATCTAACCTAACCCAAACTATCAAAAGTTAGCCTAACTAACCAAATTTAACCCAACCAAACGTAACCTAATGTAACCAACTAACCTAACCTAACCAAACCAAACTTAATCTAACCAAACCAAACCTAACCAAACCGAACCTAAGCTGATCTAACCTAATCTAACATGACATAACCAAACCTAACCCAATGTAACTTCAACCAAACCTAACCAAACCTAACCTAACCTAACCAAACCAGACCAAACCTAACCTAACCTAACCTAACCTAACCTAACCTAATCTAACATGACATAGCCAAACCTAACCCAATGTAACTTCAACCAAACCTAACCAAACCTAACCTAACCTAACCAAACCAGACCAAACCTAACCTAACCTAACCAAACCAAACTTAACCTAACCTAACGTAGCTTAACCTAACCTCACCACAAGAGTACGTAGCTGGTGTGGGTAATTCTCATGCAATCCAGAAAAAAAAAAAAACTACAATTCTTTTGTTGTTTAGTGATGTCACCATTGTTCGAGTAATGGTGGAGGACATGCTTGCTGTGTTGAGATGACCCGCTGTGTTGTGTCTGCCGAGCGCTGCGGTATTGAGTGTGTTGAGAAAGACTAATTAAACCCTGCTGGTCACAGAAGGTCACTTATTTCAACTGTGTGACGATAAACGATTCTCTTCTTCTCTTCTTCTTCACCATAGTAATCCTTATAGTAAAGTTAAGTTTCGATGTTTCTACAGAACTAAAAATAAATGAATTGCTACGTGGATTGCTTCTTTAATTGTCAGTGGCGTGTTTATATCCCTTAACTTGTACCACATTCTCATGAACCTCGAAAAGTTACTAGTTATTTTCAGTACAGCACTTGTGGCTTTATTTACGTGACCCTGGCCTATTCTACCAAGTAACAGTAACACTCGATCACTTCTTTAATCGTCAAGTGTGTTCGAAATTACGGTTTTAACTTGTACTACATTCTTATCAACCTCAAGTCATAGAAGTTAATTACAGTATAGAATTTATGGTTTCATCTACTATCTACCTAATTCTGCTGAACGACAATAACACTCCATTACTCCTGCAGTCGTCAAGCGTGTTTGAAAATTACTCTTTAAACTTGCACCATTTCCTCTTAGCCTCGACAAGTCACATAAGGTAAGGTGTCTGTGCTTTAGCCTTCCTCTCAGTACACGTTGGTTAGTCCCTCTCCGTGTTATGCTCAGCTCGCCCTTTGTGCTGAGCGGGTGTGACGGCACGAGGCGCGTCACAATGAAGTTACTGTCCCGTGACGCAACACACCACCACCACCACCACCACCACCACCACCACCGCCGCCGCCGCCGCTGCGATCATCACCACCTGTGCTAACCTTTCCGTCTCCGCTCCACCCGATGACCTCGTAACCAGACCGTAACAGCGCGGCGTGGCAGTGGCAGCCAGTAATATTTCCTTCCTCCTTCTCCTTCTGCTCCTTCTGCTCCTTCTGTGCTTCCGTTCCTCCTTCCCGTTCCTTCCCTTTCCCAACACACACACACACACACACACACACACACACACACACACACACACACACACACTTACCTACCCTCCTTCGCTTTGCACACCCACCCTCCTTCCCTTCCCCAACACACCTACTCTCCAACGCTTCCCAGTTCCCCAACACACATACCTTCATTCCCTCCCTTCCCCAACAGACACACACGCACACACAGCTACCCTCCTTCCATCCCTGAACACAAAGACATCCATCACACACACACACACACACACACACACACACACACACACACAGACAGTCACTTTTCCGCCTTGCCGCAAAGTAGCACAGCCGTCAACCCTCGTGCCCTTCTTTCCCTCCCCGTTCGGAAACTCGGCGTAAACACAAGCCGGGGATCCGCGGGGTTGTTGCCAGGTCGGGCGCGGAGATCAAGGGGCCCTAGGGTTAATCACCAGCTGCTGCGACCCGTTTGTGAGGGCGGGACGGGGAGAGAGAGAGAGGGAGAGGGAGAGGAGAGAGGGTCAGGTGGTGAGAGCTAAGAGAGAGAGAGAGAGAGAGAGAGAGAGAGAGAGAGAGAGAGAGAGAGAGAGAGAGAGAGAGCACCACCATGCCACTAACACCACTATATACCACCACCACCACCACTGTTCGACTCTTGACCAGCAGGGGCACAGGAAACGCAGGTAACAGTGCAGGTGTTTATTCACAGAAGGTGTGAACAGAAGGCTGGAGGTAGGTGATCTCCCGGCGCCAGGCCGCGCACTTCAACTTAACACTTATGACTGAAGCCTAGCTCGTTCACTCATACACGTCTCGCTCATTCACTCGTTCACACAACTAGCTAACAACCACACACCTCCCCCGAGACATAAGGAAGATTCCTTATCTTTGTTATGGCTACCGTAACACATGAAACAAAGTTACAATGATTGAAGTACAGAAAACACGGTACATACACACAAAACAAACACAGCGTACAATGAACACGTACGACTAATCGTAGGTGCTACGGTGCCACCGCACCTGCAGTCGTCTCGGCTCCCTACGCTGTCGGCTGCTTCGACGCTCTGGTTGCTCTCGGCCACGGTGTACCCCGTTACCCTGATGCTCCGGGCTGCCGGGATGGTGGTGTTCCTCGTGACCCTGATGCTGAAGCGCTGCACCGCCATGAGCGGTGTGCTGCTCGACAGGAAGGGGAGCAAGAGGTCTGTGTGGGCGTAGGTGTCTTCTATTACGCCACATCACGCGACCGCTGCCCATCTTGATGAGGTAGTCTCTCCTTCGCCCAACAGCCACGATGACACCCAGGCGATCCCAGAGGCCTGTCGTGTGATCTTGAACGTCGACGTGGCCACCGAGGTGCAGGAGAGGAAGAGTACGGGCGGACGCGTCGTGGCGAAGTTTCGCTTTCTTCCTCAGTCGCTCTGCCTTGGCGTCGCACTCATCAGCAGCGCGCTGCCACTGCTGAGCGTATGAGCGATGATGAGCCGGGACACAGGACCTCATAGGATGACCGAAGAGGACTTGTGCTGGTGATCGCCCTTCCGCCCTCGGAGTGTTGCGCAGTTCCAGCAACCCGCGAGCGAACGCATCCTCGTCCAGGTGTCCCTGCTGTGTGGTCGTGAGGATCAGCTTCTTCACGGACTTGACCGCTG
The DNA here is from genome assembly GCF_035594125.1 of Scylla paramamosain. NCBI lineage: Eukaryota > Metazoa > Arthropoda > Malacostraca > Decapoda > Portunidae > Scylla > Scylla paramamosain. The sequence continues at coordinate 2,575,576 of NC_087192.1, forward strand.
CCTCGGCGTGACCATTGGAGCGTGGATAATGAGGTGAAGATACACGATGCTCCACCCCCCATCGAGCCAGGAAGCGCCGTACCGATGAAGAAGTGAACTGCGGTCCACCGTCAGTCCTCAGGAGAACAGGCACGCCCGTGTCGGCGAACACACCCCGAAGGACACGAACGAGCTGATCAGCCGATGCTGGACGTGAGCATGCAGACACGTGAGGCCACCCAGACAAGCGATCTACATACACGAGGTATGTACGGCCTGCTGCGTGGAAGTAGTCTGCAGAAACTGACTCAAAACACCCTGCTGGGTGTGTCCGTGTCCTGCCAGAGAGGTTCGTTGGCTTGGCTTGGTAGGAGTGGACGGCATAGTGAGCATCCAGAAACGACGTTCTCAACGTCTCTGTCCATACCAGGCCAGTACACCGTTTGTCGGGCCCGTCGCTTGGTGCGCTCCATCCCCTGATGACTGTCATGGAGTCGCTCTAGTGTTTCTCGGCGGAGGCTGTGAGGAATAAGAAGCCTCGGCCCGTAAACCACCAGGTCGTCGTCTACGGCCAGCAGACTGCGCACCGGCCAGTACGTACGCAAGCGGTGATCGAGGTCGTGGCAATGATCAGGGAAGCCCTCGATGATGACGTTCTTGAGCAAGCAGTACTCCCCGTCTCTTGCTGCTGCGGCACGTACCATTTCCACAGTCTGATCCTGGAGTGGTGCTAAGCGGACGCCGTCCTCATTGGTGGCAGATAACGCTGAGATGACCGCTGAGTGGAGAGGGTCGAGGTCACCAGAAGTGGCAGCATCCTCTTCCTCCACTGGGTCCTGTACTGGAGCACGTGAGAGGGCGTCGGGCACACAGTGATCTGTCAACTCGATGGCCATGGATCCACCAGCCATTGCACGTAAACCTTCCTTTGCTTCGAAGACGCTGGGAAAGGCCTTGATCACAGCAGCAGCGTGCCCCGCACGCTGCTGTGGCGTTGGGTCGTAGGAATGAGGCCAGCTGATCACTTCTGTGGGCGTAGATAGAGGTGGCTGCGAGGCGGTCGGGTACTTGATGGAGCTGTTGCCGGTGTGCTGTTCTTCCCTGCGTAGCGGTCGGATTTGAGCCGGAAAATCTTCGGGGAGGATTCCGAGAGCGATGGAATCGTACCAGCTAAGCAGCGCCCCCTTCACCTCCTTCACCACGCTCACAACAGTCTCAGCTTCCCTGTCGCCCAGTTGCAAGTGCGACGAGAAAGTTCCTACACAGGTGAGGGGGTGATTACCGGCAGCATAAAGTCCATCACCATCAGCGGGCGCCAAGCTGGAGGGCGGGATTCCAAGGAGTGTTGCCGTGTCGAGGCCAATAACGGTCGTTTCGGCCCCAGAGTCAGGAGTCCACGTAATCTTGTCTCTTCCAGCGGGATGTGTGGCGGTAATGAGCACCTGGGGCGCAGGTCGTGCCGTCACCGTCTTTGTGTATACGCCTGATAAGAGCTGGTATACACTGGCACTGGCTCCCCGCCTCGGGCCTGCACCGCGATGAGGAGAGACAGTTGAGGAACTCCTCGAAGCTCCTCGTCGTTTCCTCACTGTCTGCTGACATACACTCGCAAAATGCCCTCTTTTCCCGCAGTTACGACACACTTTATCTATTGCCTGGCATCCCCTTTTGTCACTGCGACAATCTTTGCCACAACGATAACAGCCCGTGGGGCTTGAGCCCCCGAAACTGCCCTTCCTGTAGTTCGAGACAGCGTTCACACCATGGCTCGAAGAGTGAGAGCCGCCCCTTAGTACTGCACTACACTGGTTAGCGCTCTCTGATGCTCTGCAAATATCTATGGCGTTTTCAAGGGTGAGTTTCTTGTTTTCCAGCATGCGTTTCAGAGCCACTTCGTCTCGTGTCCCAACGACAATTCTGTCACGCAGCTGATGGTTTATGCACTGGTCGCAAAAGTCACAGAAATTGGCGATTTCCTTTACAGCACATAAAAAGTCGTCAAAACCTTCTTGCGTTTCTTGCACGCGGGAGTAGAAGTCTCTTCTATCCATGATGATGTTGCGCTGGCTTCGCAGGTACTCACACATTGCATCGAGGATGGTTCTTAACTCCGCGTCTCTCGGTAAGCTTATCCCGTAGCGAAGTGTACGGGTCCACTCGTCGTCTAGGACAGCAGCGAGTGCCGCCCTCTGCTCAGCCAGGGAGAGACAGTCTATCCTGGCGAGGGTTACGTATCCTTCAAACTTATGGCGCCACGTGTCGAACTCACGTAAAGATGCTGACGCCGTTAAGTGAGGAATGATGGTGGCGGACGTCGGGAACCTCGCGCCCTGGGTAGACGTGCTGCGGGCTGTGGTTTCGCCTTCATTGCTCGCCGTGGTGCGACTGGGAGCTTGTGTCCCCACTCTCTCCAGCAGCTGGGTTAAACGCTCCTCGCGAGCCTGACTCTGCTCCGACTGTCGCGCTAGCAGGGCAGCCAGCGCCTCCAACTGCTTCTCCATTCTGCGCCGTACCCACTGCAGCCTTGTCCTGATCCTACTCACTGCGCCATGTTCGACTCTTGACCAGCAGGGGCACAGGAAACGCAGGTAACAGTGCAGGTGTTTATTCACAGAAGGTGTGAACAGAAGGCTGGAGGTAGGTGATCTCCCGGCGCCAGGCCGCGCACTTCAACTTAACACTTATGACTGAAGCCTAGCTCGTTCACTCATACACGTCTCGCTCATTCACTCGTTCACACAACTAGCTAACAACCACACAACCACCACCACCACCACCAACCTCACCACTATGCCACAGAAACCACTGCTCTATACCATCACCACCACAATCATCACCACTACCACCACCACAACCATCACTACCACCACCACCACAACAACATCCAAAACAAACAAAACTTCCAGCACTTACTATCATTAAAACAACAACAACAACAACAACAACAACAACAACAACAACAAATCGTGTAAAAAATAGTCGCATTACATGAAAAAAATAGCCCAAATACATTAAAACCAATAAAAATAGCCCAAATAAAAATAAGTAGCCCAAATCTATAGAAACAGCCCAAACACAGCCACACACTGCCCCGCTGAGATGTGGGCGCCGCCAGTAGCCTACAAACACATTTAACAGGAAGGAGTAGTACAGAGAGAGAGAGAGAGAGAGAGAGAGAGAGAGAGAGAGAGAGAGAGAGAGAGAGAGATAGTAAATTCTGTGTGAATAAACTAAACCGAGAGAACCTTATTAAGCTGAAAATTCCCGTGTCTTTATTCCCTCCTGATTTTTCCTTATGGGTACTCTCTCTCTCTCTCTCTCTCTCTCTCTCTCTCTCTCTCTCTCTCTCTCTTTACGGTAATTCACTTTTTTCAAGCATATCGCCCTAAAAAATACTAGTTTACATGAGAGAAAATAACGAAAAAAAGTCGCGTTCAGCTTCACACGCACATAAGCGACCAATCGCAGGGGACAAAGCCGCGTTCATAGGCACACAGGAAACCAATCAGCGCCTCTGACGTCACTCGCTTGCACGAGACTCACATGCGATTGGCTGTTAATGATGGCGATATGAATTTTACGCTGGTTTGGCTGGAAAAAATGATACGTTATTCTTTGTCAACACGAGGCGAGAGAGGAAAGAAGGAAGGGGAGGATGAGGATGGTGAAGGTACACACACACACACACACACACACACACACACACACACACACTGGAAGCATAAGAAGATTACATACATTCTTCGCCTGGAAATGCCCACAAAAGCTTCCTACTCTCTCTCTTTCTCTCCCTCTCTCTCTCTCTCTCTCTCTCTCTCTCTCTCTCTCTCTCTCTCTCTCTCTCTCTCTCTCTTGCCTTTCTCCTCTCCAAGCAGTGTCCTACCTGTTTAAAAGACCTCCTTCTCTTCTTCTTTTTCTCCTCCTCCTCCTCCTCCTCCTCCTCCTCCTCCTCCTCCTCCTCCTCCTCCTCTTCCTCCTTCACCTGCTCCTCCTCCTCCTCGTCCTTGTGATCTCTGCTCCTTCTCTCATTCTTCCTTTCACTTCCTTCACTCCCTCTCTCCTTATTCTCCCTACTTATTATCCCTTCCTCCTCCTCCTCTTCCTCCTCCTCCTCCTTCTCCTCCTCCTCTCTCCTCTTACTCCTTTTACAAAATGTTCTTCCAACTTAACACACGTCCTGACTCTCTCTCTCTCTCTCTCTCTCTCTCTCTCTCTCTCTCTCTCTCTCTCTCTCTCTCTCTCTCTCTCTCTCTCTCTCTCTCTCTCTCGTCACGCCTCGGGCACCCACCGTGTATAATGGGCGCGGCATCCTACACCCACGCACGCACACACGCACACGCGCACACATACACATACGCACACACACATACACACACACACACACACACACACACACACACACACACACACACACACACACACACACACACACACACGCCTATACAA
>NC_087192.1:2587500-2592500 GCF_035594125.1 Scylla paramamosain
TAAATATAAAACTATGGATCTTCTTACGTAGGGAAGATCTTATTCGTTTACTTCATCCTCTTCCTTTGACAGTCATCTGCATTTAGCCTCGCTCCAGTCAGACCGTGCAATATGCTTTTAATCTCTTACGCATTATTTTATACTTGCATTTTTTCATCCCATTGTCTTGTACCAAAATGTATAAGCCTTTTCTTTTCTGCTCTCTAACTGCTATAATGTGTTAGTTCATTTATCTGCAATGATCTCGGCTTTTAATAAACCTTCAAATTATCAATCACATATAAAAGTTCCCTAATGACTCACTAACAACCTCAAGGACGTTCACTGCAGCCTCCTCTGATGCCACTGTGATCATGATAACTCAATTAGTAATGGTGATGAGTATCTTGAACTTAGGAATTTTAATCTATTACATTTTCCTCTCTCATCTCTACTTTCAAAAGGACACGTGGATGATTAGTCAGATTCCGGTGGGTGTTTTTTTCCCCCTCTTCATGATACAGAATTCTCGTTAAACTGCCAAAGTATCATTGCAGTCATTAATAGCCCTTGCAGTTCCCTGTCACTTCCATTAGAGTGTTACAGGTGGTGGAGGCAAGATGTGGGAGTGTTTGAGGATCATCTTTAGTTTTGTCTCATTTCCTGTCCTAATTTCTCTCCCCAGGTCAGGTTACAAGTGTTACAATGCGTTGGGATGTTTAATTCTTTCCTATTTTTTGTTCTTTTCTTTTCTAGTTTCATCATTTTCTTTCCTTCCTCCATTCGCCTCTTTCTTTCTCTCTTTCTCTCTTTCTCTGCACACACATTCGCACACTCGCTCTGTATAACTTTCTCCTCTCGCATTTTCTTCCTTCTTTACTCTATAATTAGCAGTGTTACCACATCAAGCACTTTTATTCCTGTTCCATCATACATATTACAAACACAAACACGCACTCTCTCTCTCTCTCTCTCTCTCTCTCTCTCTCTCTCTCTCTCTCTCTCTCTCTCTCTCTCTCTCTCTCTCTCTATTGTTTTTGTCAAGTTGATATGCAGTTTAATCACCGTCATCATCATTATCATAATTATCAACAGTAACAACAACAACAACAACAACAACAACAACAACAACAACAATAACAGCTTTCTTCTTCTTCTTCTTCTTCTTCTTCTTCTTCTTCTTCTTTTTCTCTCTTTCCACATGTTTCTCAATTGTTTTCTTCTCTCGTCCTTCGTTCCACATTTTTGACCTTTCCTTCTTTCTCCTTCCTTCTTCCATTCCTCCTCCTCCTCCTCTTTTCCTCCTATCTTCCACCGTCTCTCTCTCCTCCTCCTTTCAAATCTCTTCCTCTTTTTTTTTTTTAATTATTATTCCGTTGCCTTCCCCTTCAATCTTAATTAAAACTCTTCCTTCTCCTCCTCCTCCTCCTCCTCCTCTTCTCGTACCTTCATCTTCCCATCGACCTACTGCTCCATTCCCATCACTTCCCTTCTCTCTCTCTCTCTCTCTCTCTCTCTCTCTCTCTCTCTCTCTCTCTCTCTCTCTCTCTTCTCTCTCATCCTCTCTCTCTCTCTCTCTCTCTAAGTCCATCTTCCTTTCCTTCCCTCCTCCTCCTCCTCATCCTTCATCTCCTTCTCTCCCTTCCTACTTTTTCTATTTTTTTCCTATTTTGCTTCCCTTTTTTAATACTTAATTTTCTCACAATTATTTTTCAAGAGCAATATCGAAAAGTTGGTAAAAGTTGAACATTTTAAAGTTTGCCTGTGCGTGGTTACTGAAGTGAATGTTCTTGGTCATGTTCGGAAATGTTAAGTCCTTTTTTTTTTATTTTATTCTAGTTTTTTTTTTCAGTCACGAAATTATGTCTTGATATTGAATGGCCTCACTTATCCGTGTAATTATTCCCTATTTTTGCTTTGCATTTTGGTCATTTACTCTTTGCTATTCACTAAAATCACACAGGCCTTGTATTTGTTCTGCTTTTTTTTTTCTAACTCGTGGGGGAGAGAGAGAAAGAGAGAGAGAGAGAGAGAAAGAGAATGTGTGTGTGTGTGTGTACAGAATGTGGGGTACAAGTGTGTGTGTAGGAGGGGGTACAGTTGTGTGGGTACAGGTGTGCAGGTACAGTTGTGTGTGTGTGTGTGTGTGTGTGTGTGTGTGTGTGTGTGTGTGTACAGGTTCAGTTATGTAGGTACAGATACAGTTATGAGAGGGTACCAGTGGCAGGTGTGTGGGTACTGGCGCTGGTGTGTGTGTGTGTGTGTGTGAGTACCGGCGTGGGTCGTGAGTGAGCGAAGTACCGGGTGTTCTGCATGGCTGGGCTTGACCTAACATAAAGGGGCCAGCTCGGGGGAAGTGGGGGAGAGGGGAACACGTAGAATCTCTCTCTCTCTCTCTCTCTCTCTCTCTCTCTCTCTCTCTCTCTCTCTCTCCTCTCTCTCTCTCTCTCATCTCCTCTCTCTCTCTCTCATTAGGTTTTCGTATCCAGCTCCTCCCTTCTCCCTTTCCCTTCCCTCCCACGTCCCTCCTCCCATTCCTCCCCATTCCTCCCATCCCCTCCCCACCACCTCTCCTCCTCCCTAACTCCCGGGCCACATGAGGGGAATATACAAGCCTGGGTGAAAGTGTAGTGTTGATGTGACCTTTTTTTGCCCTTAGTAGTGTGTTTTGTGGGTTGGCATTTTGTGCACAGTGAATGGGATAACTGCTCGTACTGCTAGTGGTGGTGATGGTGGTGGTGGTGCTACTTCTGCTGGCTAATGCTGCTAATGCTGCTGTTATTTCTTGTGCTGTGACTTTTATTATCTAGTACTTTAATTGGTGCTACTGCTGCTGCTGCTGCTAATATTGGTGGTAATGCTGCTACTACTACTACTACTACTACTACTTCTACCGCAAGAACAACTACCACCACCAACAGTCATCACCAAAACAACATTAAATACTACTACCACCACCACCACCACCATAATCACTCAAAGGTTTTAACAAGACACACTAAACTGTATCTCGTGCTGAGGACTTGGAGAGGAGAAGGGGGGAGGGGAAGAGGGAGAAGGAGGCAGAGGTGAAAGAGAGAGAAGGAGGGGAAGGAGGAAGAGGAGGAGGAAGGAGGATGAGGGGAAGGAGGGAGAGGAGTGGAGGTGATGGTAAAGAAAGAAGGAAGAGGGAAAGGAGAGAAATAAGGGAGAAAGGGGGGGCGGAGGAAAGGACACTAAAAGACTGAGAAGAAGGAGAAGAAGGAGAGAAGAAGGAAGGGAAAGGGAGCAAGGGAGGGGCTGGGAAAGGGAGAAAAGAAAGGGAGAAAGAGGGAAAGAATGGGGAAAAAAAGAGGGAAGAAGTAAGGGAGAGGGATGGATGGGGACAGGAGATGAAGGGAGAGGGGGGAAAGAGAAGGAAAGAGAGAAAGAGGGAAAATAGAGGAGGAAGAAGGGGTGAAAGGAGAGGGAAAGAGAACGAGAGGAAGGTAAGGGAAGGAAGGGGGAGGAGGGGGAGGGGGATGAGTAACTGTTTTGAAGGAGTCTATGTGAGGCGCATCGGTGGAGCCTCACGGTAACTGGTTGCCTCTCCTGACGTAGACGGTGACGGCGGTGGTGGTGGTGGTGGTGGTGGTGGTGGTGGTGGTGGTGGTGGTGGTGAGATGGAGGAGAGTATGAGAAGGAGAGAGAAAATGTTGAGGGAGAAATGGAGGTGGAGCTGGCGTACCGTAGGTGATGGTGGAGGAAGAGGAGGAGGAGGAGGAGGAGGAGAAGGAGGAGGTGATAGCTGTGGTGAAGGAGGAAGGGAAGAAATAGGAGGAAGAAGAACTAGAAGAGGAGGAAAAATAAAGAAAGAAAAGAAAGGAAAAGGAATGAGGAAAGTAACACAGAAAGAAAATCAATAAAAGAATAAGAAATAAAAGTAGGAAATTATAAAAAGAAAATAAGATACGTGGATAAGATAAGTAGTAGTAGTAGTAGTAGTAGTAGTAGTAGTAGTAGTAGTAACACCACACCACCACCACCACCACCACCACCAAAACAAGAACAAGGACACAACAAAAAAAAGTAGGAAAAGCAAAAAGCATGGAAAAAAAGATAATTCAATTTAACAACACCTTTCATTGCTCGTCCCACAAATGCAGGTGAACAGGCTCAGGTGAAAGTACTATCATGGAAAAACTCCCCTCACCCCTCCCCTCCTACCCCTCCCTCCCTCCTCCCCTCACCTGGCCTCGCTCCTGGCCACCTCGTCCTCGGAGTGACAGGTGCCCTTACCCTCCCCCGGTCACTAAGCAGGCGTGTCAAGGTCATTCTTGTCAGGGAAGGTCACGGGAGGCTGAATAACGTTTCATAACCTGGTTTTGTGTGTGTGTGTGTGTGTGTGTGTGTGTGTGTGTGTGTGTGTGTGTGTGTGTGTGTGTGTGTGTGCGCGCGGCAAGATTTGGTTTGTGTAATAAAGATTGATGTAGTTAACTATTTTATTTGTTATTTTAGTTAGTTTGGATTTCAAGACACTTCTATAACTTTGATTAATCCTTTGACTACAGCTTGATACATCTTTCCATAATTACTAACCACTCTGAGACATCTTTACTTGTTCTACAGCCACCTCCAATCACTCATCTGGGTAGAAATAGGAAAATCTAGTCTTTTTTAACCCCCTTCTTTCTTGCAGATGCTTCTAAAGATGTCATACGTTATTTTTGGTGCTGTTCATTGTTTGGTGTCGCAGTGGAAGGGTTAAGCAGTATGGCCCTATCCTCTAGAGACTGGCAACTCAACGATCTTTTTATTTATTTATTTTTTTCTTCTTTCTTTTACCTCTTTGTAGCTCTTGGTGACAGCTCCTCTCATATAGAACGAGTTACATCATTTGTTAACCCTTTGTTTGCTGATTAATTCGGTAGTCAGTCAGTCAGTCAGTCAGTCAGTTGATTAGTCAGTTAGTCAATACGTCATTCAATCAATCAGTCAGTCAGTCAGTCAATCAGTCAGTCACTCAGTCAGTTGATCAGTTAGTTAGTCAATACGTCATTCAA
>NC_087192.1:2605000-2612500 GCF_035594125.1 Scylla paramamosain
GGCCTTCCCACTATCCCCGTTTGTTCCTCGTTTTCTTTCTTTTTTTTTTCTTTTGGTACACAATATTTTTTTTTCCATTATTTCTAAGTATGTTGATTTAAAAGTTTCTCTATTTATTTTTTTTTATTTTTAATTTTTATTTTATTTTGTTATTTTCGTCTCTCTCTCTCTCTCTCTCTCTCTCTCTCTCTCTCTCTCTCTCTCTCTCTCTCTCTCTCTCTCTCTCTCTCTCTCTCTCTCTCTCTCTCTTCACGTAACTTTGTTCATTGTATTTGGTCTGTTTCCGCTCACGTGCAGGTAAACACACACACACACACACACACACACACACACACACACAAACTCTCTCTCTCTCTCTCTCTCTCTCTCTCTCTCTCTCTCTCTCTCTCTCTCTCTCTCTCTCTCTCTCTCTTTGTCCGTCTGTTGTTGCTCGCATGTTTGTTTTCACTTTCACTATCGTAAATAAAAAGAAAGAAAAGAGGAAGAGAATTATTGTCATTATTTACTTAAGATCATATATTATTATTATTATTATTATTATTATTATTATTATTATTATTATTATTACTATTATTATTATATCATTTAGTAGTAGTAGTAGTAGTAGTAGTAGTAGTAGTAGTGGTAGTAGTGGTAATAGTTTTTTTCATGTATTAATATTACCACAATGAAAATAAACAAAAGAATAGGAGAAAATTATTTAGCTAATGCATATATGAAAATAAATAAATAAATAAAGAAAGAAAGAGATAAAGAAAGAAAGAAAGGAAGAACACCCACACGAGATGTAAATAAAACTGAATAATCTTTAAGGGAGAACGAAACAAAGAAAGAAATCAAGAAAAGAAAAGAAAAAAGAAAAAAAAAACAGAACGGAGCGAAAGAAAAGAAAAGAAAAGAAAAGAAAAGAAAAGAAAAACAAATAAACAAATACAGAAAGAAGAAAAATGTAAGAAAAAACAACCCAAAAAAATAAACAAACAAAAAAAAATGTAAGAAAACAAAAATAAAAACAATTACATCACCATTTTCTTCTCCCACGTGGCTCAAAAGAAGAAAGAAAACGTGCATGGCCATTAATGACTGACTCGCACCTGTGTTTTAAGTCAAGCAGGTGTAGGAGGTGTGGGAGAGGAGAGGGAGAGGGAGTGGGAGAGGCTGAGAGGCATGGAGGTGTGTATTGGGGTGGGTGGGCAGGATTGGAAGGTCAGGGAGAGAGAGAGAGAGAGAGAGAGAGAGAGAGAGAGAGAGAGAGAGGGAGAGGCTGAACTAATGGGGAGGGAAGTGAGAGGCTGAGACTAACAGAAGTGATTGAATGGGCGAGTGAGGGAGGGAGGGAGGGTGGAAGGGAGGGAGGGAGATGTGCAAAGGGAGAAGGGTGAAGAGGAAGGATTCAGGTGTTGTGAGAGGAAGTGAAGGATAGGAGAAGTTTCTTATTTGTGAGGGGAAAGAAGAGAAGAAAGGAAAGAAGAAGATAGACGAAGAAAGGAGGTAAAAAACGCTTGAGTAATGTAGAGGAGCTATGAGAGAAGAGAGGAAAGGGGAATAAGAGAAAGGAATATGAAAGAATAAGACAGAGAAAATATGTGAAAGAATATGAGAGAAGGAAGGGAATATGAAAAGAGAGCAGAGGCAATATCAAATTACCATATATCTCACATAGTTATTACAAAGCTATCGTACGCACAGAAAAGTTATTGTACACGCTATGAAAACAATTATGACTACCATATACTCGAGGTCAGTTTCAAGGCCTTTCATAAATTATAAACAACCAAGCCAATTACAACAACAGCAGTAACAACAGTGCGGGGAAAAACACGTTAGGATTAGCTAAACAGTCCTTCCATCCCTGCATCCTTCATTTCCCTCTCATTGCACTTTTTACTGCTTTGTTTTCCCTCCTGCTGCCTCCACACTTCCTAGACGAGGCTATGGAACTGTCTTAGTGATTTGGACTGACTTTGAGATGTATATATATTTAGATAGGCGTCTACATTAATTATTATTTTGAAAGCGGCGATTAAGTGGTCTTTTTCAGTGTTGCCATTTTAGTAGATGTTCTCCCGCTTTTACTTTGGGTGGATTTGATAAGATAGATTAGGGGTTAAAGGTATAGTGCTAGTACCATACTATATTCATTAGATAAGGACATACTTGTAAATTCATTGTATTAAGTCCTGAATATACCAGTTATTGCTACGGGAAACAAAATCTGATTAGTAGTGCATACACAGATCTGGTGATACTGTTTCTGTGTTACCAATTTCCCGCCAATTTGTTGACGATTAGCGGAGGGAATATACGTCCTGCCTGCTCTGATTGGAAACGCTTATGTAAAGAATGAAGTGAAATAAGTTCAAAAGATCGTGAATGAATTTCTTAGCGTCACCTACAAGAGACGAACTGTGATGCTGTGTTGTGATGTATTACGTGAATGTGACGATGTGTTGTGCTACTTGTGTTGAGGGAAGGAACAGCGCTGCTAACCACTCTGCTGTGGCGCGCATTCCCTTCATTGCGTCCATCACGGTTTGTAAAGTATCATATTGTTGCCCAGAAATAAAGTCACTATCTCGAAATTAGTAGGCTATTTTTATTTATTTATTTATTTATTTATTTATTTATTTATTTTTATTCCGTAACACTCCAGGATACTCTTAGAAACTATCACTACAATTATGAAAAACACTTGAAAACCCCCCGGTGACGTTGATGTGAGCGTGTTACAGATTTTTGAGACGAGACACGGAAATATTTGTGAATCTGTGTTATTTTATCTATTTATTTATTTATCTATTTATTTTACTTATTTTATTTTATTTATTTATTTATTTTTTTGTGGTGGTGACATGTCTATAACAGAAGATGCAAGAAGCCAGCATGCCTACACGTGGCACCTGCTGTGGCGTTGAGGCTTGGCAGGACAACAAAGCCTCATTAACAGGTGAGGTTTTCCATTTTTTTTTTTTTTTCAGTTTACCTTATAATTTGACATGATTTTTAATTTACATTGTTCTTTTACTTTGCTTTCTTCCGTAATGGAGCCACACAAATACGGTCATTGATGTCTTTCGAAATTATAATCTAAACTTGCATTATACCATTTGATTATGCTTGTTCATAGCAGCAGAAAGGTTGGAACTGAATTAATGACTAGGTGTAAGGCTGAGAGGGAAGCGATAGGCTGGGTGTGCGCGGGTTTAATAGGCTTGAAAAGTTAGAGGAGTATAAACGTTAAAACTGAATGATTGACGAGGTGTGAGGCTGAGCGGGAAGCGATGACTGGGCGTGTGACGGCGGAGGCAAAGGTGTGCCGTCAAGACAACATACACTCTAAGGTCTCACCGATGAATCATTGGGTTCTCATGATTTTTTTTTTTTTTTTTTTTTTTTTTTTTGGTGAAACCAAATCCTTGATAAACCAGCGCTAGAATCACGCAAACATCCTTGAAAAGTCAATAATTTCCATTTCAGTGTTGGAAGTCAATGAGATAAGGTGTTAAAACAGTTTCTAAACCTGCTTCAACTTCAGCACCGCCTGTAGTCAGGTGTGAGCAGGCAGCACTGCTAGCTCACCATCCGGCTATACGTAGATGCCACACAAGGAGAGTGTAAAGGGAGGTGAAGCACTGCTTCATTACTATTGTGTTCATCCACGCGTGTATCGAGTGTGTACCACAACATTTAGTGGTGCACACTTCCTGCCAAACCAAGGAATGTTCATACAGACTTAAAATGAGTTTCTTTATCATGCTGAAATGCATTAACAGAAAATTATGTGAAACTATATATATATATATATATATATATATATATATATATATATATATATATATATATATATATATATATATATATATATATATATATATATATATATATATATATATATATATATCCTTTTGGGCACACTGACACTACAGCCACGTGTGCAGCATCTCTCAGCGTCCCATAAAACTTATTTCCTCAGGATAAGAAAACAGCTGGAACTGTTAAGAACACGGACCTTAGCTTAATGATGCAGCTTACTGTTAGGTCCAAAGTCTTGCCACTCCTTCAGCAAAAGATCCCCTGGCCCCACCGAGACTCGAACTCTGATCTCTGGATTCAAAGTCCAGGGTGGTGACCATTACACCATGGGACCTTGCACATGTGGCTTCCTTGCTGAGCGTCAGCAGAGGGACGGGGACTCGGGTGTAAATCATTGGCACGCCGCGAGGATTGATAGTGTAACTGTACGCGGCTTCTCTCTCTCTCTCTCTCTCTCTCTCTCTCTCTCTCTCTCCTCTCTCTCTCTCTCTCTCTCTCTCTCTCTCTCTCTCTGTTGCTGATATAGAGTGTAATAATAGGAAAACAGTAAAGTGTTAATAAAATAAACTTTTTTTCTTCTCTTGTCTTCACAAATTTCGTTCTTATTGCTTTTCGTTTTATTTTCTCATATATATATATATATATATATATATATATATATATATATATATATATATATATATATATATATATATATATATATATATATATATATATATATATATATATATATATATATATATATATATTTGCGTATGTATAATATTAAGTTCCTTTGCCTTGCTAGTATCACACACACACACACACACACTGAGATCTATTGCCCCATTTACCGTTTCCTCGAATAGAGCAATAAATCTGTGAACGCATTACCGGAGGAAGTGAAGGGACCCAACGCCATGCATAAAAGAAAACAAGACAATCTAACATCAATACGCGGGACTCTACCACCCTCACTCAATACAGGAAAAAAAAAAAAAAAAATACATATATATATATATATATATATATATATATATATATATATATATATATATATATATATATATATATATATATATATATATATATATATATATATATATATATATATATATATATATATATATATATATATATATATATAACAAACAGGTCAGTACTTACGAGGCAGGGTGGGCTTGGCTGTGGTCGTGGTGGTGGTGGTGGAGGGGGGTGGGTGGGGGCAGTGGTGGTGGTGGGGCTGGTGACTGGTGAGGGCGTGGGGGGTGGCGGTGGGGGGCGGCTGCTGGGGCGGCGTGGTGGGGGGCAGGTTCCGTGACCTTGGCCCATTCAAGGTCTCCCCTGCGTCCCCCAAACCCTTGCTGGAGGGACGGAAAATTTATTACCTCTTTTAGACTGAATTTCTTGAGTTCCCTCTATCTATTCTCCATAAAATACGTTTTCTATAGTTATGATATTTAAAAGAAAACATATTTTTAGGATAAACTTAGCTAAAATTAACTGGGACGAGCATAATCATTATTAATGGCAATAATAAGTAACATAGCCATCTGGCAATGAATACATAGGATGAACGGATAAGGGAAACAAGTTAATAAACAATATCAGTAGTTTCCTTGATTTAGGGAAAAGCGATTACCGGAAAATAGATTAAATTAAAAGAGGATCTGCCGTTTTGAAGTGGTGCAAGGAGTGTAAGCAAGGTTGATGGATTTAAAACGTTAAGGCCCCGCAACATCACGGTCGTATGGCGCCAGTATAAGAAAGGTGACCTCAACAAGATCATCAGGGTGAGTAATCAACATTAGACAAGAAGTAACGCATTGAAGCTTGATAAATTAGGAGAGAGAGAGAGAGAGAGAGAGAGAGAAAGCAAATTTACGGAACAAGTAATAATATTCTATACAAAGGCTAATGGCTCCTTACAGATCCTCTTATTCCCTTATAATCGTACACTTTTTTTCCTTTCTTTACCTACATTATAAATTTTTACCTTAAACAAAAATAAATAAACTATCAACGTAAACACACACGAGAAAAAGAAAGTTATCAGTACACACACACACACACACACACACACACACACACACACACACACACACACCTGAGATTAGCCAGCTCCGCCTCATGCTGGCTCTGCTCGGACCACAGGCCAAGCTCCAGCTGGTGCCTGTTAACGCGGAGCACAGCAGAGGTATAGTACGAGTGGCTGGTGAACTGGCACTTGAGGTCCTCGTGTTTGCCGCAGTCGAACAGGTAACATGACCCGGAGTGCTGCAGGGAGAGAGTTAGAGAGAGGGGAGAGGTTAGATTGGTTGGTGTGTATGTGTGTGTGTGTGTGTGTGTGTGTGGTGGGATTGGTGGATGGTTTAAGTGGTGGATGAATGGCTGATTGGCTGATAGATAGGTGGATGGTTTGATTAATTGTTTCGTTGATGAACAAGTGGATGGATGAATGGATTAGGTAGCTGATGGATTGACTGGCTGATGAATAAATGGATGCATGGATGGTCAACTAATTTGTGGGTGGATGAATCAATGCACTGACTGATAAATTCCCTGCCTGACTGAATAACAGATTAACAAACAGACAAATGAACAAACCTAACTTTATAACTTCGAATAACAACATGACCCATTCCAGTTCTCTTGAGTCACGCCCTTGACGATTGAACTGAGCAGAAAAGCCATCAGACACTCAACACTAATACTCTTCCTGCCCCCTGTTGCTCACTCCACACAGGGGCCTTATTTATGAAGAGTAAAGTGTTAAGTATTTGCTAAGTACGAGTATAAAGACAGTAAAGGAAATATATAAAGTTTTCTTCCTATTGAATCTTTTACTCACTATTCTTCTTCTTCTTCTTCTTTTTTTTTTTTTGCATTTATTTACGTATTCATAATTTTTTCTCTCTTAACCCTCTCTCTTAACCTCTTGTTGCAAGTAAAATGTTGCAGTGAAAGAGTTAACATTTATTTAATTTTTTTTATTATTTATTTATTTGCATCCTTGGCCAGACTCTTCCATTTAAAAGTGTGAGGTTTAAAATACTCCATCTCTCCATCTCACCTTTCCCTGTCAGCGGCGCCTTTCCTGACAACACAAGGCTTGCGCCAGACTACTTGATTATGCTTGAGGAGAACACAAAGCTCACACTGGGGTCATAAGCCGCCTGGGAGCAAGATAAGGGCCAAAGAGCAACACTGATTCACACACACACACACACACACACACACACACACACACACACACACACACACACACACACTCAGGGTCAAAGCAGAGAAGATGAAAGCGTGAAAACGAAAGCAGCAGATCCCGAAGAAGCTTAAGTGTGTGTGTGTGTGTGTGTGTGTGTGTGTGTGTGTGTGTGTGTGTGTGTGTGTGTGTGTGTGTGTGTGTGTGTGTGTGTCTGGCCGCCGAAGCCCCACACACACGCCAGGATGACATAACCAGCGGCAGAGGAAGGCGTTGGCAGAGGCAGATCAGTTAGTCAGAGGGGGTCGTCTTCTTTCTTAACGCGAAGGGGGAAGAAGAAGAAGAAGAAGTATTGATGTATTGGTACAGACTTCAGAAAGGGCGCAGATGGAAGAGGAGGAGGAGGAGGAGGAGGAGAAATCTACTACTACTATATTGAGGAGGAGAGGAAAGTCTACAGCTGTACCATATTGAAATCTCAGGATAGGATAACGAATAAAGAGTTA
>NC_087192.1:2617500-2632500 GCF_035594125.1 Scylla paramamosain
GAGTCGTTTCCAAGTAAATCTCAGCCTGTCCTCGCGGCGTTCAATACACGTATCAATAGAACACCTCGCGAGAACCACGTAAGGAGCAGCCTCAGTCTCCGCGTTATCAAGTGAAGTTTGGGTGTAGATCTTAATAATTGGGTGTAGATCTTATTGTGTCCTTGAATAAATAAATAGATGAATAGATAAGTGGCAGTGCGATCCTAAATGAAAGTCCATAAACATTTCAAAGACTAAAAAAGAAGAAGTAGAAGTAGAAGAAGTAGAAGAAATAAATAAATAAAGACAGCCACAGTAACATAGTCTTATAAAATTTCCGCATCACTTATTATACATGTAAATCAGTTAACAATAAATAAATAAGTGAATAAATGAATAAATAAATGAAAAAAAGAAAACGATACAATCCCTTTAAGAAAAAAAAACATCATAGAAAAGAAAAAATAAGACAAAAGAAGAGAAAGAAGAAAAAAAAAAGCAACGTATACAATATTATAACTTGTAAAAACATTGAATAAACACACAAAAAAATAAATAGACAAATAAACTAACAAATAATAATAATAAAAAAAAAACGTAACCCATTAACAAACCCACAAACTTCAAATAATACAAACAAATAAAAAAAAAAGGGAAATAAAATAACTTTAATATTATACAGCAAACTCCATCTTGAGTGTGTCTGTTTCCTGCTATGGGCGAGGGCAAGGAGGCACGGGGCGGCGAGGGAGCGATTGTGCAGGTAAAGGTCACCAAGATGAGTGGCGGGGGAGGGTCAAGGTCAGGGGGTCAAGGTCATTAGAGAGGGGGTGTTTACCAGCCATCCAGACGCCGTTACATTAATAGTGGAAGAAGACGAGCGCTGACCAGTCCTGCCTTTTAAATCTTGATCGTTAATGGATGTTCTGTTTTTTCGTTCTGCTTAGGTTAGGTTAGGTTAGGTTAGGTTAGATTAAGCAAGGTCAAGTCAGGTTAGGTCAGGTCCTTTCCTCTCCTGGTAGGTTAGGTTAAGTTAGGCTAGATTAAATAAGGTTAAGTCAGGTTAGGTCAGGTCCTTTCCTCTCCTGATAGGTTAGGTTAGGTTAGATTAGATTAAATAAGGTTAAGTCAGGTTAGGTCAGGTCCTTTCCTCTCCTGGTAGGTTAGGTTAGGTTAGATTAAGCAAGGTCAAGTCAGGTTAGGTCAGGTCCTTTTCTCTCCTGGTAGGTTAGGTTAGGTTAGATTAAGCAAGGTCAAGTCAGGTTAGGTCAGGTCCTTTTCTCTCCTGGTAGGTTAGGTTAGGTTAGATTAGATTAAATAAGGTTAAGTCAGGTTAGGTCAGGTCCTTTCCTCTCCTGATAGGTTAGGTTAGGTCAGGTTAGGTCCTTCCCTCGGTACTGAATAGGTAGGACTAGAGTATGCAGGACAGCACTCATGAAGCATCTTAATAAACTGTAGTGGAGGTCAGTGGAGGTGTTCAGGAGCGCTTGCACGATTCCAGCGATAGTTTAACAAGAATTCTGCACCACTGGAGGAAAGAAGCAGCCGTGAGGACCTGACATCACCCGCGTGGCCCTTGCATATTGTCCCCGTGAGACCAAGAAGCGTTTGAGGATACGTGGCTGTAGTTTCCACGCTTCCGGAGATAGTTTAACACGGCTTATGGACCATTAGAGGAAACAAGCACCCATGGGAACCTAACTAATCACCTCTGTGGCCTTTGAATTGTCCCCGTGAGAAACTCTGTGCTCTCTCACCACGACAATTTTCAAAAGAGAGTTAACCAGCCGGCTTCTGAGGACTGTTTCTCAAGTAAATAATGTAGAAATCTTGTTAACCCCCCTTTGACTGCCACTTGGTATACCTTTCCTTAACACCCAATCACTCTGAGTCATCTTCACTTGTTCCACAGTCATCCAGTCTTTGATCTGGGGAGAAATTGCAAAATGTAGTCTTTTTCACCGCAAACTTTTTTTTTTTATAAGTGCTTCTGGTGCTGCTAATTGTTTCGTGTTGCAGTGAAAGGGTTAATCTGTGACTAGAACCGTAAAAAAAAACACCTTTAAAAACCCCTGCACCTTCAATTAAAGGCCTTGCAAAGTGGAGGTGCGGCCAAAGCTGTTTCAAAATAGTCCTAAGAAGTGTTTGGGGACACGTGGCTGTGGTGTGGGCAGGTAGTGGTGTTGCGAGCCGGGCGTGGGGATCCTGTGGCCTGCTGGGTGTGCTTGGTGGAGCCGTGGTAGGGGCGTGGTGGGGGCGTGGTGGGCTGCATCTGGAGTTTTATCACACCCACAGCTCGCGTAGAGGGTAACACTCCAGCTTTCCCTCGCTTTTTTTTTTTCCTTTCTTTTTTCTTAAGTTGATTTGTTTTATTGATTATTTCTCTGCTTATTATTATTTTTTTTTATAACTAATGAACCCGGTTTTTCTCATACCTTTTTTTTTTCATTTATTTATTTATTTTTTTTTATATTAGTTATAATTGTCGCTAAAAACGGGTGGACCAAACTGTGAATTTTTCTTTTATTTATTTATTTATTTATTTTTTTTTTATCTTTAATTTGTTCGATTTTTATTTGCTTCTTCATTTACTTATTTATTTTTGTAAGAATTGATGGACCAGATTGTTCTTATTTCTTTCTATTTCTTTCTTTTTATGTTGAGTTATTTACGTATTTTATTTGTTTATTTATTTATTCATCTATATTTAAGAACTTATGGGTCAGATTTAATAGTTTTTAAGTTTAGTTTGTATTTTAATCAATTTTTATTTATTTATTTATTTATTTATTTATTTATCTATATTTACAAGAACTGATAAGGCACATTTGATATTTTTTTGCCTTTTTTTTTGTGTTTTATTTGATTTTACAACCTATTTATTTATTCATTTATTTATTTATTTATTTTCGAGGTTTCTGGGGAGGCATACTTCTTACCCAGAGCTCAGCAAGACGTGGTGAGTTTTAATTAACCAAACCTCAACACTGATATGAGACAGAACACCTTAAAATTTGATATATATGTACTTTTTTTCCCTCCCAGCTTATTATTTCTTTTCTACCTTTTTATTTTGTTTTATTTTATTGTTTGGCTATTGAATTCGCTATTTTAATTGGCAAACCGTCACTGTACAATTAAGAATGTTGGCAGGGCATTCAGATAACTATCCCTTGTTAACCCAATTACGGCTGTAGTCTCTCTCTCTCTCTCTCTCTCTCTCTCTCTCTCTCTCTCTCTCTCTCTCTCTCTCTCTCTCTCTCTCTCTCTCTCTCTCTCTCTCTCTCCCCTTGTTAACATTCACAGCGCTGTAAAAAAGAGTTATTTGCACACTCACACACACTAAAAAATAAATAAATAAACAACAGGAGGGTAGTTTTGTCACAGTTACAGATTTATTTTATATTCAATCGATATATAAATAAATAAATGTTTTAAAAGTGGTTGTTGATTGTGAGAAAATTTGTGTTGTTGTGAAAGCGCCTACGCGTTCATTGTTTTCACAGTCGGCAATGAAATATACGACTGTATTTGTTTATTTATCTGTATTTATGTATTTACTTGCCTTTTATCAACCAACTTGTAATTAGTGAGCAAATATATCTTCATGGTAATTTTATAAGGAAAGTGGGGCTCAGATCACACACACACACACACACACACACACACACACACACACACACACACACACACACACACACATACAGCAAGGGACGAGGTGATTTACGCATCCCCTGACACTTAAAACCTATGCTACCACCAACCACACATTCATCCATCCTTCCCTTGAATTATACTAACTTTGAATATAAAAACACAAGAAAGCAGGAAAACATGGGAGGCTAACTATACTTGGCAGTCCTTGTATAAAATATACCTTTCTACATTCATCTATCATCCTCTTCCATGAATTCGTCTAATCTTTTAAGGCTCCCTAATGACTCGGCACTAATAGCCTGATTACTGAGTCTTCTATTCATCTGTCATTCTTAAAATTAATTCCTTCCTTTTTTCTTTTTTTTTTTTTTGTCTAGCTTTATTAAACTTATTTCTTGTCCTTCCGTGATTGCTGCCCCTTAGAATTTATTTTTATTTTATTTATTTATTTATTTATTTATTTTCCGTCACTCTTATCACTTATGCCAGTTAACCCTTTCGCTGGTGTTGTCGTCTTTGGGTATCACTGAGAAATAGAAGTACAGTTCGCATGGGCTTATGGGTAATAGAAAGAATAAAAGGTCGATTATCTATTTTTTCTATGTTGAAAAACTAATTAATATATTCTAGTAACGAAAAATGTCTGAAAAAATGCTAAGGAATTATGGGAAAAAAAGAAAGAAAATGGTTAGTACTGAAAGGGTTAAGGGCCGCCACCACGTTCTTGTTAAATTTGCTCCGCTCCACAAATCTGTTAGTGAACCAATTTCTTGCATGTCTTTTTAAAAATCTGATTCTTTGTAGCTTGTAACCGTAAGTTGTTCTGACATGTACGTTAACTGGAAGCACCTCATGTCCCTTTGCCGAGCTCTTTAACCCATTGAAGTGTCCAGAAAAGACCAGCCATTGATGTTAAATACAATAGTGAGGTTTTTAAAAGAATATTACACCAATTTATGAATGGGTGATGAGTGGAAATTTATGAATGGGTGGTAGGTGGAAATTTATGAACGGTGATGGGTGGAAATTTATGAACGGAGTGATGGGTGGAAGGAAATACGTGGGATTCTATAGAGGGTCTGCCACGTGTAGGCCCGATGGCTTCCCGCACCTTCCCTTGTTTTATCTTCTTATCCCAATGCCTTTCACGTAAGACGGCTTCTGGCTGAGAGGTCCATAAACGGCAAAAAAAAAAAAAAAAAGGCAGGCCCACAGAAGATGCCAGTCCCTAAAGAGAAGAAGCGAAACTGTTATCCAAAATCATAAAAAGAAAAAAAAAATATCGAAGTTCCTCTTGAAAAAAAAAGAAAAGAAAACGAGTCATAGAAAATACAGAAGCAGCGGGGGCATTACAGACTTCTTCCTAGGTATTCCTGTGTATCCCTATGTATTTACGGACTCCTGTGTTATAGCTGGCCACGTCCTCCTCCTCCTCCTCCTCCTCCTCCTCCTCCTCCAGGTTATGGTCACACAGTTGAGGCGCGCCGTGACAGCGTGGGAACCGTAAACTCAACACTATTCTGGTTTATGGTGAAAATTTATCGTGTGTAGGATTTTCTCATTCGTGGAGAGAGAGAGAGAGAGAGGGAGAGAGAGAGAGAGAGAGAGAGAGAGAGAGAGAGAGAGAGAGAGTTGGGCTGGTTTATGGTGTGTGTGTGTGTGTGTGTGTGTGCGTGAGGGTGATTATTATTCGAGACAGTCTAGGAAAGGTTAAATACCACACACACACACACACACACACACACACACACACACACACACACACACACACACACACACACACACACAAGGAGGGAGGCAAGGATTGTTGTTATTGTTGTTGTTGTTGTTGTTGTTGTTGTTGTTGCTGCTGTTATTGTTGTTGTTGTTGTTGCTGCTGTTATTGTTTTTGTTGTTACTACATATTACCACCACCACCACCACCACCACAACAACAACAACAACAACAACAACAACTCTTACTACTACTACTACTACCACCACAACCACCACCGCCACCACCACCACCACCACCACCACCACCACTGCTTGCTATGTAAACTCACATTGAATCATTCTTAAGCTCTCACGCAGAACTTTCCACTAGAAAATCAAACAGACGTGTGTGTGTGTGTGTGTGTGTGTGTGTGTGTGTGTGTGTGTGTGTGTGTGTGTGTGTGTGTGTCCATCCTCTTACAATGCCTGATGAACGTTGAAAGAGGAGGAGGAGGAGGAGGAGGAGGAGGAGGAGGGAGGAGGATGGGTTGGGGATGTAAGGAGATAAGAAGGGGAGAGGGAAGAGGGGAGAGAGGGAGATGGGGATGAGTGGGATGTCACCTTTTTGATGCGAGAGTCTTGCCAGAAGTTTATTCAAGGTGAGGGGGGTGAGGGGGGAGAGGGGTAAATGGGGAGGGGTCAGGAAGAGGAGGGAGAAGAAAGGGGAAGTGAGAGGGTGAGAGATAGGGAGAGGGATAGGAAGGAAGTGCTTGAGGTGAGAGAGAGAGAGAGAGAGAGAGAGAGAGAGAGAGAGAGAGAGAGAGAGAGAGAGAGAGAGAGAGAGAGAGAGAGAGAGAGAGAGAGATGGTGGGAGGAGGTGGAGATGAAAAGTTCGTAAAAGAGAAGGAAGAAGAGGAGAAAATGAAGAGGAAGAGGAGGAGGAGGAGGAGGAAGAGGAGGAATGAGTGATGGTTCCTATACCAATAAAGGGAATGTGTCATGTGATGGTCTCTCTCTCTCTCTCTCTCTCTCTCTCTCTCTCTCTCTCTCTCTCTCTCTCTCTCTCTCTCTCTCTCTCTCTCTCTCTCGGGGCCGGAGTGACGTCTGTGCGTGTGTGTGTGTGTGTGTGTGTGTGTGTGTGTGTGTGTGTGTGTGTGTGTGTGTGTGTTGGGGGAAGGGGAGGACAGTGCCGTGGTTGTTTGCATCATGAGTACGAAGCTATGGTGCTGTGGTTCTCTTAATGGTGATGGTGGTGGTGATGGTGGTGGTGATGGTGGTGGTGATGATGGTGGTGATGATGGTGGTGATGGTGGTGGTAGTAATGTCTGACGTCACGAATCTACATAATATAATCGTAAATGGTTTATGGTGATGATATGTAATGGTGTGTGTGTGTGTGTGTGTGTGTGTGTGTGATATATGAATAACAGTGAGGCTGGTGGTGATGGTGGTGGTGGTGGTGGTGCTGGTTGGCTGGCGAACAAGCGAGTGGGTATTGATAGTGCATTGATAGTGTGGTTGGCGGCGGTGGAGTGGAGTGGAGTGGAGTGGAGTGTAGTGGAGTGGAGTGGAGTGGAGGGGACAGGGTGGTAAATATCGGAGAGGCATCGATGTGGAATGGAACGCCTGGTGGAATGAAAAAATAAATAAATAAAAATAAGAAAAAAAAATGAAAATAAATAAATAAATAAATAAAAAATAAAAGGAAAAAAACAATGAATACGATAAAATTAAAGTAAAATAAAAATGAATATAAGAAGTAAACAGATAAACTAAAATAATAATAATAATAACAAAAATAATGAAGATAAACACTTAATTGAAAAAGGCAAAATAAATAAATAAAGAAAGAAAGAAAGAAAAAAAAAGAGAGCAGAGACGTGGAAATGTAAACAAATAACACCACAACAACCAAATAAACGAAATAAACAAATGGAATGAACAGAAAACGTAACGAAAAGAGAATAAAGAAAAGAACAAATAAAAATACAAAGATAGGTCAAGAAGATCAGGTCTTGTTTTTTTTTCTTTCCTTCCGTTTTTCTTTTCTTTCCTTTTCCTAATTTCTTCCTTGTTCTGTTCCTCCCTTTCTTTTTTTTTCCTCTTCCTATAATATCTTGTGACTTTCCTTCATTTATCCCTGTTTCTCCTTCTTCCTTTTTATTCATTTTCACTCCCTTTTTTTTTTCTCTGTCTCTCCCTATAAAATCTTGTCACTTTCCTTCATTTATTCCTGTTTCTCCTTTTCCTTCCTGTTTATTCCTTTTCTCTCCCTTCATTCTCTTTTCTGCACTGAACGAGCTCTCCACTGTAAACTGTAAACTAAACTGTAAACTGGAGACTCTTAGTAAAACAGACACGATAACTAAAGGTGACTTGCTCTCGTTTGAATACAGTGGGCGTGTCACTTTAAAAAGATTAGTATATTGGCTGGGTTACGTGAGGCTAGGTGAGGTTAGGTTAGGTCAGGGTAGGTTAGGTTAGGTTAGGTCAGGTTAGGTTAGTTCTGCACAGGTTAGGTTAGGTTAAGTTACGTTAGGTTAAGTTACGTTAGGTTAGGTTAGGTTAGGTTAGGTTAGGTTATATTAGGTTAGGTTGGTCAACAGGGCTGCCATTGAATCTATCAAAGAGGTGAGGGAGGAGTGCGAGGAAGATTAAGTAGAGAGAGAGAGAGAGAGAGAGAGAGAGAGAGAGAGAGAGAGAGAGAGAGAGAGAGAGAGAGAGAGAGAGCGAGGCCTTAGATGATGAATCACACACCCACCTTCCCATCCACCCACCCACCCACCCACCCAGTACACAAACACGCACACACTACCCCTCCATCCACCACCACCACCACCACCACCCAGCAGTAGCACCCTGCCCTTACCTTCTCCTCGAACACGGCCACGTTACAAAAGCGGGTGGCGCAGCAGAGGGCGAGGCAGTCTTCTCTGTTCCCCACGTCAGACTCATTGAGGAACTGCGCCCCTAGCATACGTGAGTCCTCGGTCCTAATGATGGTGCTTTCACTCACGTCAAACTTCTCCAGGCACCCGTGTTCCGCCCGCACCATGTCCAGGGGCCCTACTCTCTTGCGGTCATGGGTGAACTCTGCCACCACAAGGAGCGAGAGACACGTGAGGGACAGCAGGTGCAGCAGTCTGGTGGGGGTGTGCAGAGCCGCCGCCATGGCTGCACACGACAACACTCCAGCGACCAACACAACACACAGAGGCGGCCTAGACGAGGTGGTCTCCGCGCGACTGTCAACACTGGAGCATAGACGCCGCGACAAACACCACTGCCAGTTCACTTATGGCCTCCCACGCTCACAGAGGCGATCAGAATCTTCCAGACACTATCGGAAACCTTGTCGCTTTCCCCTGTAACTGCCGCCCTGATCCCCTTTGGCCTCGATCCCTTGTTATTGATCTCCAGGTTCCGGAGTCGCTGCAGCCGTCCAGGGCCGGTGTGTCTTGGCTTACGGGCGGCAGCAGCTCCTGTAGGAACCCCTTTTTCTAGGCACTCAAACCACTCCCTGTGCTGATGACACGTAACGATGGTCAGTTTGGATGCCTAACTACCGCCACGCGTGAATTGACAGAGTAACAACCCCGGGGAACGATGGCCCAGGTGTTGCGTCATACGTCAGGCAGAGAAACAGGCAATCTGGTTGTCGAACATTGACGCCGGCGCTGTGGCTCCCTGTGCATCGATCCTGGGGCGAGACCACGTGCCGAGTCACTAATGCTGGCCGCCTCCCACAAATTGAGCCACTTCGCCTGCTGTGACCTGCCGGGGGACGTGACACTGACCTCATCTGACCTGGTACTTGATGACCCACCCGCCAGGTCTTGTTAGTAATGCCGCATGACCTTCCTAACTTGACATGGCTTAGGGGGAAGGGAGCTAACTTGACTTGATGGTGGAGGGAAATGAAGGCAAGAGAGAAGAGAAGGATGATAACTTGAGCTTAGTAAACATAAAGGAAGGGAAAGAAAAGAAAGGGAAGGAAATGGGAGGAAAAAGGAGAAGTATGCTGTGTAACCTAACATGACCTTAGAAAAGATTAAGTGAAGGGAAAGGAAGGGAAGAAGAAGGAAAAAAAAGGAAGGATAAGGAAGGAAAGGGAGGGGAAAGGAAGGGAAAGAAAGGGAAGGGAAAAGAAACGAAAGGAAAGAAGGATAAGGAAGGAAAGGGAAGGGAAAGAAAGGAAAGAAAGAGAAGAGAAATGAAAGGAAGGGAAGAGAAGCGATGGGGAAGAAAGGAAGGGAAGAGAAGGGGAAGGAAATGAAGGGAAACAAAAAGGGTGGCATTTTTTTGGGGGGGTACCCTCTTGACCTATTTCTCTAGTGATTGGGGGGGAGGGGGTGTGGGGAGGGGAAGGGTTGAAGTGGTGAGGATGGTGGTGTGGGGGGTTGGGGGGGTCGTCTGGCGGCGTGCCAATGGGGAAAAATCTTAGAACGAGCACACTTGTTCCGCTTCTGCTAACTTCATTGGGTCCGTGTGTGTGTGTGTGTGTGTGTGTATGTGTGTGTGTGTGTGTGTGTGTGTGTGTGTGTGTGTGTTTTAAATTTTGTTTTTTATTTATTATTTTTCGTTTCGTCTCTCTCTCTCTCTCTCTCTCTCTCTCTCTCTCTCTCTCTCTCTCTCTCTCTCTCTCTCTCTCTCTCTCGAACCGTGCATGTATTTTTATCTGTACACCGAATTGTTTAAAGTTTTACTGCGCTGTTCTTTTTCCTATATTTTTACTTCTGTCCTGTTCTCTCTCTCTCTCTCTCTCTCTCTCTCTCTCTCTCTCTCTCTCTCTCTCTGGCAACATGGTCCAAAAAGGGCGTATCTGACAAATTGAGTGGCGACAAAATCATGTAATCATATCAAGTAATCAGAGAGAGAGAGAGAGAGAGAGAGAGAGAGAGAGAGAGAGAGATGGATGGGTGGGTAGGTTGGTAGGTATGCAAATTGAAACCAACGCCACCTCTTCCTCCTTCTCCTCGTCTCCTCCTTCTCCTTCTCCTCCTCCATCGTTTTCTGTTCCTGATAGCGAGGCGGCGGCTGTGTTCCCCCCCTCCCCTCCCCACGTGGCTTTCAGGGTGTGCTTCGCTAATCCCACTCTGTCAGGATATGCTCTTCAAACTTGGGTGTTTTTGTTGTTAATGTTGTTAGTATACTTCTCTCACTCAGCCTGCCTATACTACTACTACTACTACTACTACTACTACTACTACTACTACTATTATTAGCAGTAGTAGTAGCATCACGCTCACACAAAGGGCTCCCTCACACCCATCACGAAGGACTCCCCGTGAAGGACTCCCACAAAGGACTCCTAAGTGCCGCGCCCCCTCCATGTCACCTCGCACCCCCTCACAACCTACACATCCTCTTCATTTCATTACATTTCCCCATCCGTTCCCTCACACATTCTTTCAGGCCGTCCATTCACTCAGCCTTCCATTCAACCTTTGCCATGCCCTTCATTCACATGTATATTTATTTTTCCACTCCCTCTACGTCGCCTTCTCTACCTCTCCCCCTTACCTGCCTGCCTGTCCTTCTCTACCTGCCTCCCCACCCCACCTGCCTCCCTACCTCACCTGCCTCTACCGCCCTCGTATTCTACAGGCATCACCGCCTTCATAGCCTTGCACAACCTGCCTACACACACACACACACACACACACACACACACACACACACACATATACAAAGGTGTTACGAAGTTTCTTTTGTTTAAAGAACGAATAACAGGCAGAATAAGAGTAGTAGTAGTAGTAGTAGTAGTAGTAGTAGTGATAATAATAGTAATAATAATAATAATAATAATAATAATAATAATAATAACAATAGCGGGATTCGTGTTATAAATGCAATTATTTTCTTTTGATGATTAATGTTTAGAAGAGAGAGAGAGAGAGAGAGAGAGAGAGAGAGAGAGAGAGAGAGAGAGAGAGAGAGAGAGAGAGAGAGAGAGAGAGAGAGAGAGAGAGAGATTGATTTAAGGAAACAATTAAAACAACAATCTTTCTTAACTACGCCTTTCTCAGCGGGCAACTTTCTAATGACTTGACGACTTGTTCCTAACTTTCTTCCTAACAGTCTTGCACGTTATCTCGGTACTAACAATGTTGCTAATGTACAAACTGACCTACTAATTTTCCTATTTCCCAGCAATCTTACTAACTCCTCAACATTGTTACTAGCTTCACAATACTGTTAGTAACATGCTAACAGTCTTACTGACTTAACAACAGCCTTACTCACTTACTAACGACCTTCATAACTAACTAACAGTCCTAGTAACTTAACAACCGTCTTACTGAATTACTAGCAACATTACTTACTACAAATCTTACTAACTTTCCAACAACTTTACCAGTTTAACAAGTGTTACTAACTTAACAACCGCCCTACCTTGATATCTTGCCGACAGTCTTACCTACTTACTAACGATCTTGTTTTTGTGTTGCCAACTGCCCAGCAGTCCTGTTAGGTTACTGACAGCCTTACTTACTTCCCAATCACCTTACTGATAACTGACCACCTCTCATTATTAACAGACAAGATATGAAAGATGAGAGAGAACCGAAGAGGTGTAACGTGAATAATCCTCCCCCCACTCTCTCTCTCTCTCTCTCTCTCTCTCTCTCTCTCTCTCTCTCTCTCTCTCTCTCTCTCTCTCTCTCTCGTTTTCTTCAATTTTACTTTTTTTTCATGTTCATGTGTTGTGTGTGTTGGGGGTGTCCACACCAGGAAACAATGTTTGCAAACAGTTTGCAGTTTCAAATAAAACTGTTTCCAAGCATTTTGCAAACAGTTTGTCCTGCAGCAGCCTCTGTATTTTACTTGACACTTTTGATAAATTCATGGAAGGGCAAGAAAAAGAAAAAGAGATGGGTGAGGATTTTTGTAGAAAAAGGAGCCTTTAAATTAATGGTGACTTGCCTCAGGCGGAGTGACAGCAGATGGCGCAGGCTTCACCAATTTTCTTCGTGTGTCCACGACTGACTGAAACACTTACGGACGTTGCTCCCGCAGGTTAAAATGTCACAAGATTTTACAACTAATTTCTTAAATCCTGACAAGATAAAAATGTCAGATCTCCAGAAATTACTGACAATCTGGCAACACTACTGATTCATCGTCACCGCCGCCACACACACACGCACACACACACACACACACACACACACACACACACACACACACACACACACACACACTGTGTTTTTCATTCTGGATGGGAAGCAGTTAAGCGTGAAAGATTGTTTGCAAACAGTTTGCAAACTGATTGAAAACTATTTGCAAACTGATTGCAAACTATTTGAAAACTGATTGCAAACTATTTGCAAAATGATTGCAAACTATTTGAAAATGATTGCAAACTATTTGAAAATGATTGCAAACTATTTGCAAAATGATTGCAAACAGTTTGCAAACTGATTGCAAACTATTTACAAACTGATTGCAAACAGCTTTACCAAACAATGTTTCCTAGTGTGGACAGGCCTTTGGTGAGTCGCCACCCACACGCCTCACCACCACCACCACCACCACCACTATCCATGCGTAGTTTGAAGGACAGGCCTCGTAGTCTTACATCCTTGGTCCTGATGATGATAATAATTGTTGTTGTTGTTGTTGTTGTTGTTACTATCACTATTATATTATTATTATTATTATTATTATTATTATTATTATTATTATTATTATTATTATTGTTATTAATTATTATTATTATTATTGTTATTATTATTATTATTATTATTATTATTATTATTATTATTATTATTATTATTGTTATTATTTTACTATTGTTAATGTTACTACTACTACTACTACTAGTAGTAGTAGTAGTAATAGTAGTAGTAGTAGTAGTAGTAATAGTAATAGTAGTAGTAGTAGTAGTAGTAGTAGTAGTAGTAGTAGTAGTAGTGTTGCTGCTGCTGCTGTTCTCCTTGTTGTTGTTGTTGTTATTGTTGTTGTTGTTGTTGTTTTTGTTGTTGTTGTTGTTGTTCCTCCTCCTCCTCCTCCTCCTCCTCCTCCTCCTCCTCCTCCTCCTCCTCCTCCTCCTCTTCCTCCTCCTCCTCCACCTCCTCCACCACCACCACCACCACCACCACCACATACGGGTCACACAATCAGCGCCAGGTATGCACAGGAAACACAGGTGGTAGAGGCGTGACCAGGTGAGGCAGCCTTGTGCTCGCCTTATCAATACCTGTCCACCTGTCCGGCTGTGTACCTGATGGAGATTACAAGGCGCGGTGTGTTGTAACCCAGTAGCGGTGGTGACGTGGTTGACCGCTCACGTGTGTTGTCTGTGGTGTCTGGTGCGTGCGTCCGTCAGTCAGTCAGTCAGTCAGGAAGTCAGTCAGTCAGTCAGTCAGACAGTTACTCATTTGGTTCTTCATTCAGTTAGTCATTCAGTTAGTCAGTCAGTCAGTCACTCAACCAGTCAGTCACTCAACCAGTCAGTCAGTCAGTCAGTCAGTCAGTCAGTCAGTCAGTCACCCAGGCAGGTAGTCAGTGAGGGGCCTTGAGGTGCTTCTGGGATGAGGAAGTTAGCTAGGTAGGTAGATTCTAACCTCGAACAAGGACTGCACGTGGTTGGTAACAATGCCCAGGAAGTGATGGTGGCCCTGTCTGGGTGGCTACCTGTTTGTTGACTGAATACTGAGGAGTGCTAATGAGGGAGGGGCGCACAGGTAGATGGCCAGGTAGAAATTGATTGATAGATATGTAAACAGACATATAGATAGGTAGATAGACAGAGATAGATATTAGTAAGCATTGATACTTACATTAGAAGCATTATTTAGCTGTTTAGTTATTGATCAACGGCGCGACACACAGGTAAATAGATAGACTGATAGATTGATAGGTAGATAAATAGATAGAGACATTTAACCTAATATTCTCAGGAACCTAAAATAACTAAGAAATGTATTGGTGTAAGGAGAATTGATTAGATTAAAAAGAAGGATAGAGACTGATAGATAGATAGATAAGTACTAACCACTTAATAGTTAGTTTGTTAGATTGATAGATAAATAAATAGATAGATAAGTTTAATAACCACATAACCATAGCGTTGTCAGAGTCACGCATTAAGAACACGATGATGTAACACTGGGAGAAAAAAAAAGGGAAGAAATGTGAACAAAATAACACACGATAAAGAAAATACATAAAAACATCAAAACATAAAAGCACAAGCATGAAACATAAATATTAACACACACACACACACACACACACACACACACACACACACACACAGACACAGAAAGACAGACCTATAAGTAGACGGACAGACAGATAGATATATAGACAGATAGATAATTAGATTGCCAGATAGATAGGTAAGTAAATAGATAGACAGTGAATGAATAGATACATAAATAGATAAATAGATAGACATATGGATAGATAGATATATAGATGAACAGATTGATAGATAGGTAGATAGATGGATAGATAAATAGTCATTATACCTTAATACAAAGAAACACACACACACATACACACACATACACACACACACAGATACACACACAAACACACAACTAATACCAGGTGTAATCTATATTTAAACAGGGGAAATCACCTTTTACCTGACAGAAGCTTACCTGCGTGAGTCACCTGGGAGTCAATCTTACCATGACTCACAACTGCACCTTCTTT
>NC_087192.1:2640000-2645000 GCF_035594125.1 Scylla paramamosain
AGTTCAGTGCAGGTGGTATTTTGTCTTGGTTAACCCTTTCAGCACCAGAGACCACTTGCCAAGCTTCACAAAAATGACACGTATTATTGACCACGAAAGGAGTGAATGGAGAGATGCATGCATGTATATATATAATTTCTACTTGACCATTGAGTAGCCAGAGGTCATTTTTAGTTCCCTCATTACAGCAAAAATATTTAAAAAAATCAGTACACTTTCGTAATGTTACCTGCAGTGAAAGTGAGCTAGTGTGGCGGTACTCAAAGGGTTAGCACGGTAATAGTAGTACTGTAATAGTAAAATGAGAGTGAACTAGTGTACTCAAAGGGTTAGCACGGTAATAGTAGTACTGTAATAGTGAAATGATACAAGTGAAGTGTTTGTTTTGGTTTGTACAGGACATAAAGAAAAAGGAATAGTTGGGTTAGGTTAGGTTAAGTTAGGTTAGGTTAGGTTAGGTTAAGTTAGGTTAAGTTAGGTTAGGTTAGGTTAGGTTAGGTTAAGTTAGGTTTAGGTTAGGTTAGGTTAAGTTAGGTTAGGTTAGGTTAAGTTAGGTTAGGTTAGGTTAGGTTAGGTTAGGTTAGGTTAGGTTAAGTTAGGTTAGGTTAGGTTAAGTTAGGTTAGGTTAGGTTAGGTTAGGTTAGGTTAGGTTAAGTTAGGTTAGGTTAGGTTAGGTTAAGTTAGGTTAGGTTAGGTTAGGTTAGGTTAAGTTAGGTTAGGTTAGGTTAGGTTAAGTTAGGTTAGGTTAGGTTAGGTTAACGAAAAAAAAGAGGAAAGGTATGAGTAAAGTTTATTTATTTATTTATTTATTTATTTACTTTTTTTTGTTAGTGTGGAGTTGTACAAGACGAAAGGGAAAAATGGGATAGTTTGGTTAGCATTACGTCTTGGTTAGTTGGCAGGATAGCTGTAGAAGAGTAAAATGATAAGAGGAAAGAATGAAAGTAAAGTATTTCGTTTGTTTTGGTGTTTTCTGTTTTGTACAGGACGAAGGAAAGAATAAGAAATAACAAGGAACAAAAAATTAAGTGGTGTGTTTTTTTTGGTCAGTACAGCAAGGAAGGATGAAAAAGCAGTGTATGAATGAAGTTTAGTGTGTTTGGCTTGTTTTGCTTCGTTTTTTTTTCATTTAACACAGCACACAAGGACTAAAATGATAAAAGGAATGAACAAAAGTGTGGTCTGGCCTGTGTTTGTTTGGCTTATAGAGAACCAAAGGACAGGGAAATGGTAAAAGGAGCAAGTATGGTGTTTGGTATGGCTTGAGTGTTCGTTTGGGTTATAAAAGCATGGAAGGGTAAGAAGATGATAAAAGAAGGGCGTAATGTGTCTCTTTGGCCTGTCTGATGTTTTGTTTGGGTTGTGGAGGAAGAAAGGAAGGGAAATAGTAAAAGGATTGTGTTTCGTTGTGGGAGAAGCTGATGTTTGGTTTATGTAGCAGCAAAGGACACTAAAATAATAGGAATAAGTATTTAATTCACTTAGTGTTTGTTGATTCTATAAACTAAAAACGATAAGAAGAAAAAGGTTTAGTTTCCTAAGTGTTTGTTTGTTTATGTAATACAGTACAAAAGACAATAAAACAATAAAGCCAAGGATTAGTATGATAAGCTCCCCTGGTGTTTGTTTGGCTTACACAGCACACGAGAGGACACTAAAACAACACAAGCAAGGACTAGTGTTGGTTTAGTTAGTTACTTCTGTTGCTGTATGCTTGGCGTTTAGTTTACAAAGCACGAAACACCACTCTTCCGCCTCGCTTGGCCTGCGTCACGAGCACAGGGGAGGGACAGGAGCAGGCGCAGAGGGAGGCGACCAGAGAGAGCAGAGGAGAGGAGGATAAGGGGAAGCAGGGGAAGAAATCAGCCACACCACCACTCAGTCCACTCCTAGCGTCAATTTTAAACCCTGCGCGCTGCCATCGACGTCACGAGGGCGGGGAGAGGAGTGGAGAGGAGGGAGGGAGCCAAGGGAGCCGAGGGAGCCGAGCGTAGCGCTGCCTGCGGGTGGAGAGGAAAAACGGAAGGTCAGCAGTGTGTTGTGAGGCGGTGGAGAGTGGAGACGCACGTTGGATTACCTCTGCTGCCCCGTGAACGCTTGCCTGGACCCCCTGACACATGTAAGTGGCCGCGGGGGGGTGTGAAGGGGCCGGGGCACTGCCAGGCGGCGTCCTGCGGTGTGCCCGGCCTGGTGCTGTGGGGAGGGACTCTAAGGGCGTGGAGAAAGAGAGAGAGAGGTAGAGATGCGGGTGGTGGTGCTGTGTGTGTGTGTGTGTGTGTGTGTGTACGGGGCTGGCTCCAGTACCGCTGGGGTGCTTAAGACCAGGCAGTGTAAGTGACCTCAGGGTGACGGTGACGGTGCTGTGAGGTTGAGAGTGTGATGGTGCCCAAGCGTGCTGTTTGTGCACACTCACACACTCGCACACTCTCTCTCACACACTGCCTTAACGCCCTTACCTTCGTTCATGTGTGTGTGTGTGTGTGTGTGTGTGTGTGTGTGTGTGTGTGTGTGTGTGTGTATATATCACGCCGCCTCTGTTTGTCTATGTGTTCTTTCTGTGATATACCACGCCGTGCCTCTCTCTCTCTCTCTCTCTCTCTCTCTCGCACATGCAGCCTCTCTGTCTCTCTGTGTCTCTATCTCGCTCCTCGTCAGATGGAGAGCTGTGGTGGGATGTTCAGCCGTCTGTTTGCATAGCCCACAGAGAGAGAGAGGAGAGAGAGAGAGAGGAGAGAGAGAGAGAGAGAGAGAGAGAGAGAGAGGTGATAATTAAGCTCAGTGGGATAGCATTGTGAGGGAGAGAATGAGAGGAACAGAGGCTGGGTGGGGTAAGAGATGTTGTGGGCTACTACTGCTACTATTACTACTACTACTACTACTGCTACTGCTGCTATTACTATCATCACCACCTCCCGCAGTCTCTCTCTCTCTCTCTCTCTCTCTCTCTCTCATCTTCTTTGTGTAGTGACGTTAGCAGGAGCACCATCATTCCCTCCTCCTTCCCTTCCTTTCCTTCCTTCTCTCCTGCGGGCATTCCCTGGGTTAGAGTTTGGGGGGAGGGGGGGAAGGGGCATGCAGGATAGGGGAGAGGAAGGAAGGTACAGGGTTTTTAAGTGTAGTGGTGGTGGTGGTGGCGGGTGGTGGTAAGAAAAAAAAATTATCTTGTTTTTCTTTTGTTTTTCCTGTTTGTTACCATTCCTGTTATTTGTCGTGATGGATGACTGTTTTATTTTTCATTTCTCCGTCATCTTTTGTTTTTTTTTGCTTGTCTTGAAAGGGGTGTGTTTATCCTGAGAAGTGTGTGTGTGTGTGTGTATGTTATCTTATATATAATCCGTGAGCGTTTTTTTATTATTATTATTATTCTTGTATTCGTGAACTTTTTTTTTCCCCATTATTCTTGATCTTCTTTTCCCATTTTCTATCTGTCTTTAGTCATATGTGGTCAGTCTATCGTTCTTTTCCAACCTTCATTTTTTTTATTTAGTATTTATTTATTTTTTTCTGGTATTCGTGATCAATAACATTTTCCTCTTTTAATCATGAGTGAACAATTTTTCTCATTTCCTGTTGCTTAGGAACGATATAACATGCCTTCTTGAAAAACACACACACACACACACACACACACACACACACACACACACACACACACACACACACACACACACACACACACACTTCTACACCTCACATCCTCCACTTTTAAAAGGCTCTAATTGAAGTGATACGGGATTTCAAGGGTGTTTTTACGGTTCTAGTGACAGATTAACAAGATTTTCTACATTATCAGCAGGAGAAGCAGTCTTGAGAACCCGGCAATTAATCTCTGTGGGTTTTGGAAATGCTTGTGGTGAGAGAGCAAAGCGTTTTAGAATACTGGCCACACACAAAAAAAAAAAAAAAAAAAACACACACACACACACACACAACACTCATTACGGGGAGAGTATATGCTGTTAAGATAAGTGAGAGTTTAAGTAGAGATAAGTGAGAGGAAGTGTGTAGGCAAATATAAGTGGGAGCATGAATTTGAGAGGAAGAATGGGGGTGAAGGTAAGTGTGAGAGAGCATTACTGAGGATAAGAGAGAATTTAAGTAGAAGTGTAAAACAAGATAAGTAGCA
This sequence comes from Scylla paramamosain, assembly GCF_035594125.1. Classification (NCBI taxonomy): domain Eukaryota; kingdom Metazoa; phylum Arthropoda; class Malacostraca; order Decapoda; family Portunidae; genus Scylla; species Scylla paramamosain. The sequence continues at coordinate 2,644,127 of NC_087192.1, forward strand.
GTATAAGTGAAATCAGCAGAGAGCAAGGAAAAAAATATACAAGATCTATACCTTTGTTATGTGTAGTAGTAATAGGAGTAGTAGTAGTAGTAGTAGTAGTAGTATTTTGTATTCCTATCGATGAAAGAAAGCTTTGTTCACCTGTTTTGTGCTCATGAAGGAATAGTAATAGAAGTAGTAGTAGTAGAAGTGATAGTAGTAGTAGTAGTAGTAGTAGTAGTAGTAACAATTTGTATTCCTACTGTCAAAGGAGGACAACAGTACATCCTCGTATTCTGACACAGGGGCGCCTCGGGTTCTGTAATTCATGAGTGTGTGTGTGTGTGTGGTGTGTGTGTGTGTGTGGTGTCATGAATATTGTAGAGGCGCCTTATGGTCTCCGTGTGGCGGCGTGATGCATTTCACTCACTCACTCATTCCGTTAGCGTCCATCATTCCATTTTCTTTATTTCAACATGTTTATTTATCTCCTCTCTGTGTTTGTTACTCAAGGTCGTGTGTGTGTGTGTGTGTGTGTGTGTGTGTTTGCAGGGCGGGTATAATAAACAGTCTTTTCTTTGTTATAAGCGGAAAGTTTTAAGTCTGTCCGTCCGTCTGTCTGTCTGTGAATGTGTGTGTGTGTGTGTGTGTGTGTGTGTGTGTGTTCCTTAAATCACGTAAGAATGGTGTCTTTGTGTACAGGAACAGAGTTCTTTTGTTATTTAGGTAAAGTTCATGTGTTCTGAGTCTGTCTTCTCTCTAAATCTCTCCCTCTCCCTCTCTCTCTTTCCCTCCTCTCCTTCCCTCTTCTCCCTTCCTCATTCATCATCCCTTTCTCCTTCCTACCTTTTATTATTTAGGCAAAGTTGGTATTCCTTAGTTTCTAATCCTTTTC
>NC_087192.1:2650000-2657500 GCF_035594125.1 Scylla paramamosain
GATGAGGAGGAGGAGAAGGAGTAGGTGGAAAAAAATGTTAAGAAGAGGAGGATGAGGGGAAGAAGAAGAAGAGGAAAAGGAGGAGGAAGAATAAGAATGAGAATAATAACAGTAAGCGGGAAGAGAATGAAGAGGAGGAGGAGGAGGAGCAGGAAGAATGAGAATAACAGTAATAATAATGGTAAGAGGAAGAAGAATAAGAGTGATAATAGTAATAACAAGAGGAGGGGGAGGAGAAACAATAGGAAGAAGAAAAAAAAAAAAAAACAAGAAACAAGAAAAGGAATAATAGGACGAAAACAAAGATAAAAGTAGACATAAGATAAAAGGAAAAAAGGAAGTAGAGAAAACAGGAAAGAAAGAAAGAAAAGAAGCAAAGAGATGAGAAGATAACGAGAAAACAAATTAAATAAAAGAGGAAGAAGAAGAAGAAGAAGAGGAGGAAGAGGAGGAGGAGGAGGAGGAGGAGGAGGAATCTTCATTATAATTCTACATTTTTTTTATTTAGTTTTTTATTCTGACATAATTTATAATTTATAGAAGGAAGGAAATGAGATAGATGGATGAGAAGGAAGGAAGGGAAAGAAGGAAGAAGGAAGAAGGATTTAAAGAAGGAACAAATGTGCAAGAAGGGAAAGGTGATGGAAGGAGAAGGAATGAATAAATGAAGGAAGAAAGAAAGGAAGCGAAAATATATATAAAGAAATTGATAGTGAATGAATTAATGAATGAAAGAGGAAAACAAAACGAAAGAGTGGAGAGAATAAGTGGATTAATTGATGAGTGGAAGGAATGGAGAGAGAGAGAGAGAGAGAGAGAGGAGGGACGAGGGACGACGGAGAGAGGAGAGAAGAGAGAGAGAGAGAGAGAGAGAGAGAGGAGAGAGAGAGAGGAGAGAGAGAGAGAGAATTAATGGAAAGAAGAAATAAGTAAATGAATGAAGAGGAGGAAGAGAAAAGAACATAAATGAAAGAATGAAAGAGGAAAAAGGAAACTGAATGAAAAGGTTGAGACAAAAAAAAAAAGAAAATAATAAATGAATAAATGAGGAAAAAATGAAGAAAGATGAATATGAATAAATGAATGAAGAGGAGGAAGAAGCAGAGGCACAAATAAATGAATGAATGAATGAACGAACGAATGAATGAAAAGTTTATGTACATAATTATGGAAGTCAATATGGAAATGAATGAACGATGCATAAATATTGAATGATTTCTTTTTGAGCGTGACGTATATTAGTCATCATTTGAGCCACACCTGTGTACACACCTGCGCTCCTCTTCCTCCTCCTCCTCCTCCTCCTCCTCCTCCTCCTCCTCCTCCTCCTCCTCCTCCTCCTCCTCCTCCTCAGTTATTTTCATTTTTATTATTTTTTTATTCATCTTCCTTCCTCCTCCTCCTCCTCCTCCTCCTCCTCCTCCTCCCTCCTCCTCCTCTCCTCCTCCTCCTCCGAGTGCATTCAGCAAATATCATAATTATAAACAACAACAACATCACTCATCATCATCATCGTCATCATCATCATTTTTGTCCTATTTTTTTTCTTTATTATTTTCCTTTATTTATTTACTTTTTTATCATATTCTCTCTTCTCTTCTCCTCATATCTTCTCTCCTTTCTTTTCCCTCGTCATACTCCTTCTCCTCCTCCTCCTCCACCTCCTCCTCCTCCTCCTCCTCCTCCTCCTCCTCCTCCTCCTCCTCCTCCTCCTCCTCCTCCTCCTCCTCTTCTTCCTTCCCATATTGCTCATCTTCCACAGTATGCGTCATCATCCATCTTTATCTTCCTTCTTCTTCTTATCCTTCTATTTTTCCTATTCTACAATATTTTCCTCCCCTTAGTCTTCTATTTCTTTCCTATTTCCTCCTTCGTCTTTCCTTGTATCTTTCCATCTTCTCTTCCTCCTGCGCTTTTATCCTTTTTTTTCCCTGTCGTACATCTCGTTATTCTCTCTCTCTCTCTCTCTCCTCTCTCTCCTCTCTCTCTCTCTCTCTCCTCTCTCTCTCCTCTCCTCTCTCTCTCTCTCTCTCTCTCTTGGCACCCTCACCGGAAAGTTGCGTGTTGTGGTGCATGTAAAACTCGCCAAGTTGACCCATTTCGACCTGCAATGGCTTCTGAGGACACGGGAAGGAGGGAAGGGGAGGAACGGGGGAGGGGGTGGGGGAGGAATGGGGAGGTGGGGCGATGTACCATACCTTATTGTACCTAACTGCAACCATGCCTTACCGTACTGTGTCTTTTCTGTACTGTACCTTACCTAACCTAATCTTAACCTAACCTAACTTAACCTAACCTTACCTAACCCTAATCTAACCTAACTTAACCTAACCTAACGTAACCTAACCTAATCTAACCTTACTTAACCTAACCTAACCTAATCTAACGTAACCTAACCTAACCTAACCTTACCTAATCTAACCTAACTTAACCTAACCTAACGTAACCTAACCTAATCTAATCTTACTTAACCTAACCTTACCTAACCTAACCTAACCTAACCTTACTTAACCTAACCTAACGTAACCTAACCTAACCTAACCTAACCTAACCTAATCTAACCTTACTTAACCTAACCTAACCTAATCTAAACCTAACCTAACCTAACCTAACCTAACGTTACCATACCTGGCCTCACCGTACCTTATCTTACCTTGCCTTTATTGCATCGTACATTATTTAATCTCACTGTGTCTTAGTTTAACGAGTGCGCCTCTTTCTTTCCTCTCCCTCGCCTCGCTGTCCACTGGTCTGTTTGTTACTTGTTTCGGTTCAAAGATGTTGCTGGTAGTTACTATAGTGTTACTACTACTACTACTACTACTACTAATACTACTACTACTACTATTAAACAGATAAGCAGGGACAGCGCAAGAAATGAGAAGTAAAAATAGAATAAACCAAAAGAATAATGAGAAAAAAAAAATATGCTTGTATGCGTATTCCCCTAAAAGGAATAGAAAAAAGAAAAAGAAAACGGGAGATGCAGCAGTAGTAAAAGTTGAAGAAAGAATGAAAAAAAATGTTTACTTTACATAACTTCACCTTGGAACAAAAAGAGAAAAAGAGTTTTATTATTTTAACGTTTATATAACTTGTGGCGTGTGTGTGTGTGTGTGTGTGAGTGTGTGTGTGTGTGTGTGGCTACTGTATTTTTATGTATTTTTTTTATTTAATCTTTGCTTTTAATTTAATTTTTCCTTCCATTCCTTCGTCTTTCTTGCCATCTTACAAAACTCACTTAACATTGACAGATCAGTAGACAGGAAGAGAGACAGATAGATAAGTAGACATACAGACAGACAGACACACAGATAGGTAGATAGAAAGACATACAGAGATAGATAGATAGATAGATAGATGTTGCAGTTTTATCAAGGGACAATCTCGTTACTACTACTACTACTACTACTACTACTACTACTACTACTACTACTACTGTTCGACTCTTGACCAGCAGGGGCACAGGAAACGCAGGTAACAGTGCAGGTGTTTATTCACAGAAGGTGTGAACAGAAGGCTGGAGGTAGGTGATCTCCCGGCCGCCAGGCCGCGCACTTCAACTTAACACTTATGACTGAAGCCTAGCTCGTTCACTCATACACGTATTCATGCCTCACACAAGTCTCGCTCATTCACTCGTTCACACAACTAGCTAACAACCACACACCTCCCCCGAGACATAAGGAAGATTCCTTATCTTTGTTATGGCTACCGTAACACATGAAACAAAGTTACAATGATTGAAGTACAGAAAACACGGTACATATACACAAAACAAACACAGCGTACAATGAACACGGTACGACTAATCGTAGGTGCTACGGTGCCACCGCACCTGCAGTCGTCTCGGCTCCCTACGCTGTCGGCTGCTTCGACGCTCTGGTTGCTCTCGGCCACGGTGTACCCCGTTACCCTGATGCTCCGGGCTGCCGGGATGGTGGTGTTCCTCGTGACCCTGATGCTGAAGCGCTGCCACCGCCATGAGCGGTGTGCTGCTCGACAGGAAGGGGAGCAAGAGGTCTGTGTGGGCGTAGGTGTCTTCTATTACGCCACATCACGCGACCGCTGCCCATCTTGATGAGGTAGTCTCTCCTTCGCCCAACAGCCACGATGACACCCAGGCGATCCCAGAGGCCTGTCGTGTGATCTTGAACGTCGACGTGGCCACCGAGGTGCAGGAGAGGAAGAGTACGGGCGGACGCGTCGTGGCGAAGTTTCGCTTTCTTCCTCAGTCGCTCTGCCTTGGCGTCGCACTCATCAGCAGCGCGCTGCCACTGCTGAGCGTATGAGCGATGATGAGCCGGGACACAGGACCTCATAGGATGACCGAAGAGGACTTGTGCTGGTGATCGCCCTTCCGCCCTCGGAGTGTTGCCGCAGTTCCAGCAACCCGCGAGCGAACGCATCCTCGTCCAGGTGTCCCTGCTGTGTGGACGTGAGGATCAGCTTCTTCACGGACTTGACCCGCTGCCTCGGCGTGACCATTGGAGCGTGGATAATGAGGTTGAAGATACACGATGCTCCACCCCCCCATCGAGCCAGGAAGCGCCCGTACCGATGAAGAAGTGAACTGCGGTCCACCGTCAGTCCTCAGGAGAACAGGCACGCCCGTGTCGGCGAACACACCCCGAAGGACACGAACGAGCTGATCAGCCGATGCTGGACGTGAGCATGCAGACACGTGAGGCCACCCAGACAAGCGATCTACATACACGAGGTATGTACGGCCTGCTGCGTGGAAGTAGTCTGCAGAAACTGACTCGAACACCCTGCTGGGTGTGTCCGTGTCCTGCCAGAGAGGTTCGTTGGCTTGGCTTGGTAGGAGTGGACGGCATAGTGAGCATCCAGAAACGACGTTCTCAACGTCCTCTGTCCATACCAGGCCAGTACACCGTTTGTCGGGCCCGTCGCTTGGTGCGCTCCATCCCCTGATGACTGTCATGGAGTCGCTCTAGTGTTTCTCGGCGGAGGCTGTGAGGAATAAGAAGCCTCGGCCCGTAAACCCACCAGGTCGTCGTCTACGGCCAGCAGACTGCGCACCGGCCAGTACGTACGCAAGCGGTGATCGAGGTCCGTGGCAATGATCAGGGAAGCCCTCGATGATGACGTTCTTGAGCAAGCAGTACTCCCCGTCTCTTGCTGCTGCGGCACGTACCATTTCCACAGTCTGATCCTGGAGTGGTGCTAAGCGGACGCCGTCCCTCATTGGTGGCAGATAACGCTGAGATGACCGCTGAGTGGAGAGGGTCGAGGTCACCAGAAGTAGCAGCATCCTCTTCCTCCACTGGGTCCTGTACTGGAGCACGTGAGAGGGCGTCGTCTGTCAACTCGATGGCCATGGATCCACCAGCCATTGCACGTAAACCTTCCTTCCTTTGCTTCGAAGACGCTGGGAAAGGCCTTGATCACAGCAGCAGCGTGCCCCGCACGCTGCTGTGGCGTTGGGTCGTAGGAATGAGGCCAGCTGATCACTTCTGTGGGCGTAGATAGAGGTGGCTGCGAGGCGGTCGGGTACTTGATGGAGCTGTTGCCGGTGTGCTGTTCTTCCCTGCGTAGCGGTCGGATTTGAGCCGGAAAATCTTCGGGGAGGATTCCGAGAGCCGATGGAATCGTACCAGCTAAGCAGCGCCCCCCTTCACCTCCTTCACCACGCTCACAACAGTCTCAGCTTCCCTGTCGCCCAGTTGCAAGTGCGGACGAGAAAGTTCCTACACAGGTGAGGGGGTGATTACCGGCAGCATAAAGTCCATCACCATCAGCGGGCGCCAAGCTGGAGGGCGGGATTCCAAGGAGTGTTGCCGTGTCCGAGGCCAATAACGGTCGTTTCGGCCCCAGAGTCAGGAGTCCACGTAATCTTGTCTCTTCCAGCGGGATGTGTGGCGGTAATGAGCACCTGGGGCGCAGGTCGTGCCGTCACCGTCTTTGTGTATACGCCTGATAAGAGCTGGTATACACTGGCACTGGCCTCCCCGCCTCGGGCCTGCACCGCGATGAGGAGAGACAGTTGAGGAACTCCTCGAAGCTCCTCGTCGTTTCCTCACTGTCTGCTGACATACACTCGCAAAATGCCCTCTTTTCCCCGCAGTTACGACACACTTTATCTATTGCCTGGCATCCCCTTTTGTCACTGCGACAATCTTTGCCACAACGATAACAGCCCGTGGGGCTTGAGCCCCCGAAACTGCCCTTCCTGTAGTTCGAGACAGCGTTCACACCATGGCTCGAAGAGTGGAGAGCCGCCCCTTAGTACTGCACTACACTGGTTAGCGCTCTCTGATGCTCTGCAAATATCTATGGCGTTTTCCAAGGGGAGTTTCTTGTTTTCCAGCATGCGTTTCAGAGCCACTTCGTCCTCGTGTCCCAACGACAATTCTGTCACGCAGCTGATGGTTTATGCACTGGTCGCAAAAGTCACAGAAATTGGCGATTTCCTTAACAGCACATAAAAAGTCGTCAAAACCTTCTTGCGTTTCTTGCACGCGGGAGTAGAAGTCTCTTCTATCCATGATGATGTTGCGCTGGCTTCGCAGGTACTCACACATTGCATCGAGGATGGTTCTTAACTCCGCGTCTCTCGGTAAGCTTATCCCGTAGCGAAGTGTACGGGTCCACTCGTCGTCTAGGACAGCAGCGAGTGCCGCCCTCTGCTCAGCCAGGGAGAGACAGTCTATCCTGGCGAGGGTTACGTATCCTTCAAACTTATGGCGCCACGTGTCGAACTCACGTAAAGATGCTGACGCCGTTAAGTGAGGAATGATGGTGGCGGACGTCGGGAACCTCGCGCCCTGGGTAGACGTGCTGCGGGCTGTGGTTTCGCCTTCATTGCTCGCCGTGGTGCGACTGGGAGCTTGTGTCCCCACTCTCTCCAGCAGCTGGGTTAAACGCTCCTCGCGAGCCTGACTCTGCTCCGACTGTCGCGCTAGCAGAGCCTGACTCTGCTCCGACTGTCGCGCTAGCAGGGCAGCCAGCGCCTCCAACTGCTTCTCCATTCTGCGCCGTACCCACTGCAGCCTTGTCCTGATCCTACTCACTGCGCCATGTTCGACTCTTGACCAGCAGGGGCACAGGAAACGCAGGTAACAGTGCAGGTGTTTATTCACAGAAGGTGTGAACAGAAGGCTGGAGGTAGGTGATCTCCCGGCGCCAGGCCGCGCACTTCAACTTAACACTTATGACTGAAGCCTAGCTCGTTCACTCATACACGTATTCATGCCTCACACAAGTCTCGCTCATTCACTCGTTCACACAACTAGCTAACAACCACACAACTACTACTACTACTACTACTACTTTTTGTCCTTCCTTTGTGTTCCTTTGAGATGAGCAACTCGACAGTGAAAAGAAAAACAAGGTATATATTTTTAATACATCTCTTGCTACCGTGACATGGGTACACACACACACACACACACACACACACACACTCTCTCTCTCTCTCTCTCTCTCTCTCTCTCTCTCTCTCTCTCTCTCTCTCTCTCTCTCTCTCTCTCAAATTGG
>NC_087192.1:2662500-2665000 GCF_035594125.1 Scylla paramamosain
AGTGAGAGAATTAGCACTGGAGACGCGACCCGTGATAGCCGTGGGAGATTAGAGAGAGAGAGAGAGAGAGAGAGAGAGAGAGAGAGAGAGAGAGAGAGAGAGAGAGAGGATGTGGTGATATTGGTAGCCCTCGTGGTATCAGTAATAGTTGTAATGGTTGTTGTGATAATAGTAGTTGTAGTAGTAGTAGTAGTAATAGTAGTACTAGAAGTAGTTGTGGTAATAGTAGTAGTAGTAGTGGTAGTAGTAATAGTCGTAATAATAGTAGTAATGATATGAGTGGCAATGATGTACTACTACTACTACTACTACTACTACTACTACTACTACTACTACTACTACTACTACTACTACTACTACTACTACTACTACTCATAACGATAACGATGACAATAATAAAACACGAATACTAAATAAACAAATAAATAAACACAGCAAATAAAAAATAAATAAATAAACGAAAATAGAAAGTAAATAGAAAAATTATAATAGAAAAGAAACTTCACTAAACATTCTTTGAACAAAATTATAAAGTGTGTGTGTGTGTGTGTGTGTGTGTGTGTGTGTGTGTGTGTGTGTGTGTGTGTGTGTGTGTGTGAAAATTTTAGCTACTTATGCAAAAAAAAAAAAAAACTGATGACTTCATATTTTGTGTAGCTAAACGAAAAAAGGAAGAAAGAAAGTAAGAAAGAATAAAATAAATGAAGGAAGGAAGAGAGAAAAGGAGATAAAAGCTACAAAAAAGAGAGAGAGAGAAAAAAAAAACATCGTTAGTGATTTCTCGAGTGTGGGGGAAGAATGTAGTACTAGAGAGAGAGAGAGAGAGAGAGAGAGAGAGAGAGAGAGAGAGAGAGAGAGAGAGAGAGAGAATAAAGACAGTCCAGCAAAACACAAATGACAAAATAACCTCAAAAAGAAATAAATAAATAACAAAATAAGAACAGGACACCCACCATTTTCTTTAAGTGAGGCAGAAAAAAAGAAAACGGGAAAGCAAAGAAAACGACAAGCAGGAGTGCTCGCAGTTTATTTTTATTATTGTTATCATTTGTACATTTGCACGCAACGGTGGCGATGGATGAGAGAGAGAGAGAGAGAGAGAGAGAGAGAGAGAGAGAGAGAGAGAGAGAGAGAGAGAGAGAGAGATCATAATATACGTACCTCTTGTTTTTAAGTGTGTGTGTATGTGTGTGTGTGTGTGTGTGTGTGTGTGTGTGTGTTTGAGTAGCAATTCCGTGCGTTTATTGGTGTGTTTAGGTGAGTTTGTTAGTTTGTTGATCTGGAGAACTTGTGTGATATTTACTGAGTTATTTTGATTTGGCATCTGTTTATTTATTATTGTTGTTGTTGTTCTTCTTCTTCTTTTCCTTCTTTTTGTTTTTCTTGTCCTTGTTCTTTTGATTCTTTTTGTTATTCTTGTTCTTGTTTTTGTTCTACTACTACTACTACTACTACTACTACTACTACTACTACTACTACTACTACTACTACTACTACTACTACTACTTCCACCACCACCATCACTACTACTATTCCCCATCTCCCATTTCTACAACCTGTTATTTAATTCCTCTCCTTCTTCTGCCTCACCGCCCCCCACCCACTCCCGCCCTGTGTTATTTGTGCCTCCCGTCGTTCCTCAACCTGACAGTAATGAAAAGAAGATTGCACGTGATTCCAGCGGCTGGCGAGGGGCGTACCATTAATAACCTTTTAGTCTTGACGTGTCTTCCTCTTGTAGTGAGACTCGTGTTGTTGAACGCTTCGTAATGTCGTAAGTGCTGTTTTCGAAGAGCATGGGGATAATAGTCAGGTTCAGTTTGTTTATTTATTTTTATTTATTTTTTTTTTCACTTGTAACTAGTCAGAGGTATTTGTGATAATCTTGTTTCTCTCTCTCTCTCTTTTTTTTTCGTTATTTCATTCTCTGTCTTCTAAGGTCACAGAGATGGTTAGTTTTAGTCCTCAATCGTGTTTGTTTGTTTTTTTCTATTAATTTTTATCAGAGGTATTTATTAGTGGTGCTTTGTCTAGTCTGTATCCAAATGGTGCTTCTTCTTCTTTTCTTTTCTTTTTTTTTTTCATTCTCATCTTTACAAAGGTCACCAGAGACGGTTAGTGTGTTTCCTAATGTTGTGCTTTCCCCATTCATCACTTTAACTTTCTCAGTGTTAGTTTTCAGAGGTCACATAAATGGCTAATCTGTTTCTCAATGTTCGTTTTCCCGTCCGTCCTTCACTTTTTTCTATGTATTTTCTTTCCCCCGATCTATAGTGGTCAGAGGCATCAGCGGTGCTCACTTCGTTTCCCAATGCTGTTTTCCTTTCTGTTTTTTCCCATTCTTCGTATCTCGTTTCCTAAGGTCACGGAGATTTTCAGTCGGCCTCTTAATGAAAACATCCATGAAAATAATCTCTAACTCATGAAAAATCCTTATTAACTTATAACTCTCTTGAAAACCTGTGTATATATATAAATAAAATAAATATATAAATAAATA
>NC_087192.1:2680000-2695000 GCF_035594125.1 Scylla paramamosain
TGTCTGTCTGGCAATCTATCTACTTGCCTATCTGTCCATCAGTTCTCTTTATGTCTGTCTGGCTGTCCCTATCTTTGTCTGTCCCTCTCTCCTCCCTCCCCCACTCTCCTCTCTGTTCCTCTCCCTTCCCCACCCCCTCGCATCCCGCCGGAGACTCACCGCCGTGCTCCTGGCGCCACCTTTCGCCGCCACTGGCACCGACCTGACACCGACCTTCAAGCGGAGGGGACACGGCACGGCGCAGGCACCCAGAGAGAGAGAGAGAGAGAGAAGCTCGTGTCGTACCGCGAAGTTGCAGTATTGTTGTTGTTGTTGTTGTTGTTGTTGGTGGTGGTGGTGGTGGTGGTGGTGGTGGCGGCGGTGGTGATGAGTGCCAATGGTGATGTTTAGCCCTTATACTTGTATGGGTGACCTTCCTTAACCTTCGAGGCACTGTAGAGATTGCTTACGTGGAGAGAGAGAGAGAGAGAGAGAGAGAGAGAGAGAGAGAGAGAGAGAGAGAGAGAGAGAGAGAGAGAGAGAGAGAGAGAGACAAAAGGGGGGTCATTTTCTCTTTCTTAGACTGCAGATATATTAAAGAGAAAGAGAGAGAGAGAGAGAGAGAGAGAGAGAGAGAGAGAGAGAGAGAGAGAGAGAGAGAGAGAGAGAGAGAGAGAGAGAGTTTGGTACAAAAATAAGGTGTGTAAATTAAGTTCTTGGTGATTAAAGAAAAATCAAATAAACTGAGTGTGAGAATGAAAGGGTTTAGTTCATTAGCACTCTCTTGACGCCATGGCTAGAACTTAGAACCCGGAACTTGAGGTGAAGTTATGCTTTAGTAAGTGTCTTGCTGTTATTGTTGCCGTGGTGGTGGTGGTGGTGGTGGTGGCAGTGGTGGCACCCTTGTGACGTCTATGGTGATTAGTGGTGAAAACCTGAAGGGCGTGCAAGGTGGATTAAAATAAATATTGAAGTGGGTGATGGAGGGTTGGTATAAATAGACAGACAGAGAGATAGACAGACAGGCACATGTTTCATTGACCACGGGTAGAAGCATTAGTACTGAAGGAGGCGGGATAGCTGAAGAAGCGATAGATTAAGTAATTGAAGAGATGAAAGTTGAGGTGATGTTAGTAGCTGAAGAGGCGAGACTTTGAGTGGAAGAAAAAAATGAGGATTGAAGGAATAAAAAATCAAAATGGAGTGTTATTTCAAGGAGTTGGGAAAGTGGGTAGTTGAAGGGGGGCGGGGATAGTTGAAGGAGGTGATAGTTAAAGGTGGTGGGAATTTACTACCTGGAAATTGAAAGGAATGGGAGATTACAAGCATGAAAGAAAGTTGAAGAGAGGATGATACATAGTGGAAAGGAGGTGAGAATTGATTACCTAGGAGTTGAAGGCAGTAAAAATGAAAGGAGTTAAAAAAAAATTAAAGAAGATAATAGTTAAAAGGGATTAAAACTGAAGGAAGTGAGCAGGACTGGACTGGACTTGAAGTAGATAGAGATTGAAAACGTGGAAACTGAAACCTTGATTCTACGTACAGTAGTTGACAGGGACTTGAATTGAGAGGGAATACTTAGGTAGAAAGTGTTTTTTTTTCTATTTAAGTTTGTAAATGTAGGATTCTTCATTTGGACCATTAGGAATTGTGTACCATTCGCTTTTACTGTATGAATAATTCTTTGGGCCAATAAAACTAACTAACAAACTCTCTTTAGTGATGTGGAAGATTGAAAATGTCCAGATTGAAAGCGTGGTTGTAGTTGATGAAAGGAGGGGGGTAGTGGGGATCTTGAGGGCTGGGGGGAGGGTGGCACTAAGTGGGAGGTGAGCAATGGCACTTTCTTGCGTTGGTGCCAAGTTAGCTGGCGACTCAGAAGGAGTTGCGCTGATTCTCCCTCCCCTCCCCCTCACTTTTTTTTTTCTTGTTCTTTCTGCGTGTCATTCTCTCTCTCTCTCTCTCTCTCTCTCTCTCTCTCTCTCTCTCTCTCTCTCTCTCTCTCTCTCTGTCTCTCTCTTTATTTTATCTATGTATTATTTTCATTTTCATTTAATTTCTTTAACTTTCGTATTTTCTTTTATTATTTTTTACTTAATTTTTCTCATCTTCGCTTTTTCGTTCACTTCTACTAAATTTTCACTTGATTTGTTGCTGTTTTTTTTTCCCCCTTCATTTTCACTTCCATGTTCATTTTTGTTTGATCTTCACTTTTCTCTCTTCACTCTTTTCATCTCTTTTGTCTCCCCCTTTATTTTTCACCTCGCTTTTCTCTTTCATCTTATTTTTTTCTCTTCTCTTTTTCTTTACTTCAGAATTTCCTTCTTTCTTTTCTCTCTTTTACATATTTTTTTTTCTTTCTCTTCTCTTTTCTTTCACTTATATTTTCCTCCTCCTCCTCCTCCTCCTCCTCCTCCTCCTCCTCCTCCTCCTCCTCCTCCTCCTCCTCCTTCTTCTCTGTCCTCTTTACTTCCTCAAATTTTTTAATTCCCTCTTTCCTCCTCTCCTTCCTCCTCCTCCTCCTCCTCCTCCTCCTCCTCCTCCTCCTCCTCCTCCTCCTCCTCCTCCTCCTCCTCCTCCTCCTCCTCCTCCTCCTCCACCCGCTCTTTCTCTCTTCAGTCTTCCGTTTCCTCCTCTTTATTATTTTCCCGGACTTTCTCTCTCTCTCTCTCTCTCTCTCTCTCTCTCTCTCTCTCTCTCTCTCTCTCTCTCTCTCTCTCTCTCTCTCTCCATTTCACTTTTTTTTTGTTAATGATCGTTAAGGAATGAAGGAAGGAGGAGGAGGAGGAGGAGGAGGAGGAGGAGGAGGAGGAGGAGGAGGAGGAGGAGGAGGATGAAAAGCAAGATGAGTCAGTCGTTTGCTTTTTCATTCTATCCTTTTCTCCTCCTCCTCCTTCTCCTCCTCCTCCTCCTCCTCCTCCTCCTCCTCCTCCTCCTCCTCCTCCTCCTCCTCCTCCTCCTCTTTCTTCTCCTCCTCGTTTTCGTCCTTCTCATCGTGAACCTTCGTATGAAGGGTAGAGTTGTTGAGAGAGAGAGAGAGAGAGAGAGAGAGAGAGAGAGAGAGAGAGAGAGAGAGAGAGAGAGAGAGGCGCCATCTTGGTCACAACACTGTATAAACAAAGTGAAGTAAATATTATGAGTATTTTCTTTCCTTCCTTTCCTTTTTATTTTTCACTACCTCCTCCTCCTCCTCCTCCTCCTCCTCCTCCTCCTCCTCCTCCTTCCTGTTTTCCTTCTTTTCATTGCCTCTCATTCTATTTTTTTTATTTGTCATCGTAGTTTCCTCTTCCCCTCCTTAGACTGTCAGAGAGAGAGAGAGAGAGAGAGAGAGAGAGAGAGAGAGAGAGAGAGAGAGAGAGAGAGAGAGAGAGAGAGAGAGAGAGAGAGAGTAGGATGTGCACTGAGGCAAGGATTTAGTAGTGGAGAAGTGTAGGATCTTTTTTTCCCTCTGTTTTCCCTCCACCTAACTTCCCTTCACATATTTTTTCCTCCAGTCATTTTTTTCCCCTCCATGTTACTCTCCTCCACTTTTTTTTTCCTCCAGACTGTTTCCCTCTTAAGTTACTCCTTCTCTGCTTGTTTTCCTCCATTTTCTCCTCCAAGTTATTCGTCCACTTGTTTCCTTCTAGACATTTCCCTCCCTCCCCCCTCCCCCCATATTTGTTTCCTTTCTTCACTTTCCTTAGACAGAATCCCTCTCTTACCTATATTTTTTTCTGTTATTTTTATTATTATTATTATTTTTTTTTTTTACTTATTTTTCTTATTATATCTATTGTTATTTTTTCCCTCCCAAACTTTTTTTTTTTCCCATCACGAGTTATTTTCTACTTCACCTTTTTTTTCCCCAGTAGACATTTTTTTCCTTCTTTTTTTTTTCTGATTTACATTTTTCCTCGAGACTTGTAACTCCCAAGACATTTCCTCCCCCTCTTAGCCTGGAGACATTTCCCTCCCTTGAACATTCATCCGTCAAGACAAGGCAGGCTAGAATAATATGCAAAGCAGGAGGGAGTAGGTGAGCATTGGGAATCTATGCTAAATACACGGATGCTCTGACGGCAGCTTAAATTGTAGATGTAGCTGTAGACATTAATTTTACAACGCCAAATGTACTGAACCATTTGTCAGAAGGATGTACTAGGGTAAAAAGTCCTCGAAATCCACTTAAATGTGAGGTATTACGTGTTTGCCCATCTAAACGACCCATTACGTTGAACGAATCGTCTCTAAATAGCTCACCTCTACCAATTGTAAACCGTTGCAGCTACTCGGGGTCTATATTAATTCTTATTTAAATTGAGAAGACCGTGTAAACTACATATTTTCATACTGTATCGAGGTCTACAGTTTGAGTTTACCCAGGATGTCATGTACACCTGGTATATTAGAATAGTTTTAGGGCATGCGGCTCCTGCGTGGCACCCAGCCCTCACTCAGCCGTATCACACCCATCAAGCTGTTTCCGCATAATTCTGGGACAAAATTACGGAAGTTACCAAAAAAGCCTTAGTCAGTCAGGTAGTCAGTCACTGTGCCAGAGAAGAGAGGGCTTAACAACACGATCTGGTGAATCCATATTGAAATCAACGGAATTCAGACTTTTGTTGCCACAGTACCTGCAGGATATTCACGGCAGGGAAGCTAGGAGAGGGAGACACTTCCTTCAGGCAGTTAGATGCTGAACCAACAGGTGTCCCGCATATTGTAAACAGAATTAACGCCACAGGAATATAATAGTCGTCCATGTGTGTTGCTAATTGATGTATTGTTTGTGTAATTTTTTCGTGCATTTTATCTTGATCAAAAAAAGTTTACGTTGTTACTAATATTCGTCACTATTTTTAGTTTTTCGTTTCTGTGTTACCTCCACTGTTACTGTGTTGCTTTCTGAATCACAGTGTTTGTTTTTAGTCACTGTGTTACGGATATTGACAGTGTATACCACAAATGATTATGTAAAACCTTCTTGGACAAGTAAACCATTTATTATTATTATTATTATTATTATTATTATTATTATTATTATTATTATTAGTGTGTGTGTGTGTGTGTGTGTGTGTGTGTGTGTGTGTGGTGGCGGGAGAGTTATTATTATACGTATTTATGTAGATAGTTACTTTCGATAATTATTTGAACTTTTTTCTGTATATTTGTTTTGCACTTGGTCAGTAACTCTCTTACTAAAAAAAAAATAAATAAATAAAAAAATAAAAAAGAATACATAAAATAACACTCATCTTGTTTCTTCTTACAATAAAAAAAACCATTAACAACATTATTTAGCTATCTTCATACCAGACTAGCACACACACACACACACACACACACACACACACACACACACACACACACACACACACACACACACACACACACACACACACACACACACACACACACACACACACTCTGACATATTTCCAAGTCTGTCATGTTCCATATCAGTTTTCCTCCGTTTCTCTCTCTCTCTCTCTCTCTCTCTCTCTCTCTCTCTCTCTCTCTCTCTCTCTCTCTCTCTCTCTCTCTCTCTCTCTCTCTCTCTCTCTCTCTCTCTCTTTCCAACATTACCAGATCACTCGCATACTGACTGAAAAACACAGACAAATCTTTAATTATAAAAGTAAAAATATTGGTAATTCTAAAGAGAATCGGGACATTTTTTTCGCCCTTATCGTTTCAGTATTCCCCGATCACTCGGTAATTAATAGGAACGAAATGTAACTATATGAAAACTATAGAGGATTTTTTTTTTAATATATATACTATAAAGATGGAGTGAATTATATATATGTTTGTTTATTTGACTGTATATTTAACATCAACGTTTCCTAATACCATACATTGAACAACAAAACAAATAAGCAAATAAATAAATAAAAAACACGAATTAATAAGAGAAAATATGAAACTGTGAAGGATGAAATGCATGAAACGGCTATTAAATAAAAAAAGAAAATAGTGAACTCTTAAAAAAAGGAAGAATAAATAAATAAAAAAAAAAAACTAATTATCTCAATACGTTCATTACAGGCTGATATTTTAAAATGGCTCGTTAAGCAAGCAATTAAAAGAAACAGTGAACGTAAAAATGTTGAAATGAAAGGATAAAAGACCCATTGCTTGCTGATGCTTGCAGGTCACGGGGGAGAGAGAGAGAGAGAGAGAGAGAGAGAGAGAGAGAGAGAGAGAGAGAGAGAGAGAGAGAGAGAGAGAGAGAGAGAGAGAGAAGAGAAGAGAAGGAAAGGGTGTTTGGGAATGGCTGCAGGAGAAAAATGCCCCAGATTGGTTAGAACAGAACATAAGAACATAAGAAATAAGGGAAGCTGCAAGAAGCGACCAGGCTTACACGTGGCAGTCCTTGTATGAAATATACCTACCTATTTCCATCTATCATCCCCATCCATAAACTCGTCTAATCATCTCTTAAAGCTCCCTAATGTCTTAGCACTAACAACATGATTACTGAGTCCGTTCCACTCATCTACCACTCTATTTGAGAAACAATTTCTTCCTATCTCTTTCTTAAACCTAAATTTTTCAAGCTTGAACCCGTTATTTCTTGTTCTATCCTGGTTGCTGATCTTAAGAATTTTGCTTACATCCCCCTTGTTGTAACCCTTATACCACTTAAAGACTTCTATCAGGTCCCCTCTTAACCTACGTCTCTCTAAAGAATGTAAATTTAACAGCTTCAGCCTCGCCTCGTAAGGAATACTCCTCATCCCCTGTATCCTTTTATCACCCCCTGTATCCTTTTTTAGTGAGTCATGAAAGATGTGCCAAAGAACTGTGAAGGGGTTATGTTTGGTTAACCCTTCTGGTGTTATTCTTGAGGGACTGGCATGGTATGTGGAGCTTTTCTTTATATTACGCCTACATCTTTACACTTATCATTGCAAGGGAAAGATATTGATTGTTGTATAGATAGGTAGCCAAGCACCCCGTTATCAAGACGAAGCTTTTGAGACACATAAAAAAAAAGATTGACTCGTAAGTATTTCCAAACCAAAGCATCAAAAGAAGCAACGAGTCGAGAATTGTGGTACTGAGATAAGACGCAGCACCAGTTAATTAACAACATGCGCACACGTCATACTGGTGCGCTCATTGGTGGTCAAATTGTTTCCTGTATCTTTTGGCCTCTGTGTCTCAGATGAAGAGAGAGAGAGAGAGAGAGAGAGAGAGAGAGAGAGAGAGAGAGAGAGAGAGAGAGAGAGAGAGAGAGACGTGCATACAAGGAACATAGCGCTGTAATGGAAAGATACACAGATTATTATTATTTATTTTTTTCTTTTAACGATATTGCAGCAAAATTGTAGCAAAGGTTTTCAGGTCACTGGTGTGCTAACGGTGTTTTATTTATTCATTAATATTATTTTCTTTACAACAAACATACAACTTGGATGAATTTGATGAAAAGATGCATTGCTATTATCATTTGTCTAATTATTTACTTATTAATATTTTTTTTTGTTAGCTTATTCGGGACAAGCCTTCACATTTATGGCTAACTATATAGCGTTAATCTTTTCCACCTACTTTGACTCTCATCAGCACAACTCAGCTTACCAATTGGAAGCGAGAATGAGTGAGTAAATTAAACTACAAGGGACAAACACTCGCACTGCCAACCAGCAAGCCGCTCGCGTCGTGGTGACACATCAAACCAGGGAGTGAGTGGGAGGAGCGGTGACCAGACCCAATCACATCATCGCCTGGTGGTGTTTGCTGAGTGTGGGGTGTTGTAGTGATGGACGAGTGATGCAAGGTGATGGTTTTCCTGTCAGTAACGTAAAAATTGTTCACTTTCCAAACCCAATCAAATCACCTGATGCTGTGTGTGTGTGTGTGTGTGTGAGGCAGTGCACGAGTGACTAGCCATGATGACTGTCCTAATAAAGAAAATAAATTAGTAAATAATGTAAGAATAATAAATAAATGAAATGAAATTAAATGAAAAAAAATAGAAATAAATGGGTTAAATAAGATAGTTGTCAATAAATAGATAGATAAATAAATAAACACAAAAAATAAAATATCACTCAAAATTCATAAGAAATTCAACAGTATTAAATAAAAGATAAATACATATAAATAACTAAACAAGTAAATAACAGAATATCCAACCAACTAAATAACTAACTAACAAATGAACCAACTGACTTACTAGCTACCTAACAACCCAATTAAATAAACAAATAGACAAATAAACCGACACTGTGGAAATTAATCGAGAAAATGCAACGGATTAATAATTAGAGATGATTTTTAAACCGCCAGTGTGACCAGAAAAAAAAAAAGAAGCTGAAATGAAACGAATCCTCAAATAGTACTAAAAAAAATTAATAAAACAAGCAAATAAATAAATAAATAAATAATCAAATACCATGATACTGAATCCAGCAACACTTTACACCCATAATTCCCAGTAATGGCACAGTCCACACGTCCATTACGCATGCTGATTAAGTGATTGGGAA
Source organism: Scylla paramamosain (assembly GCF_035594125.1). Taxonomy (NCBI): domain Eukaryota; kingdom Metazoa; phylum Arthropoda; class Malacostraca; order Decapoda; family Portunidae; genus Scylla; species Scylla paramamosain. Next base: position 2,688,463 of record NC_087192.1, read on the forward strand.
AAAAAAAGTAATAGAAAAGAAGTTAGGCAATAAAGATGAAATTCCAGCTGACAAATACGAGTCGTGGCTTGCACATGATTGGCTAAACTTGCTACTAGTGAGGTTCCGCTACACACACACACACACACACACACACACACACACACACACACACACACACACACACACACACACACACACACACACACACACACACACACACCTTAAAACTGAGCAGGATTGGAGTAAATACAGAAACAGGATAAGACCATCTTGACGCAAAGCTGTTTTCCTATTACGACCAGCTTAATACGAGCAGGAAAACACGCACGTACGCACACACACACACACACACACACACACACACACACACACACACACACACACACACACACACACACACACACACACACACACACACACACACACACACACAGGGGGAAAGACACAACTTTTCCAGTGTTTCGTAATGCTAGGTAACACGTTTCAGGATATTTTTCATTTCCTTCCGTCAATAGGAAATCAAAGACGTACTTTCCGTCCAGCACGTGACGTCAAGAAGCACACGATTACAGATGACTTGACTTCACCTCCACCACTGAATGACGGAGCTAAGTTAATTCAGGGACGTTTCAGGATCATCTCTTCAGTTTTTTATTTGTTTGTCTGTTTATTTGTTTATTTATTTGTTTGTTTTGTTTATTTATTCATTCATTTATTTGTCTTTATGTATTTATTTATTTATTTGTCTGTTTATTTATTTGTTTGTTTGTTTACTTATTTATTTATTTATTTATTTACTTATTTACTTTACGCTATCACTGGAATCATGAAAATATCCTTGAAATCCTTAAATAACTTCCACTAAGGCTTGTTCAACTACCTCATCAGAATCATGAAAACATCCCACTAACATCCTCTAGATCCTGTCAGACTCTCAGTAGAACCATGAAAACATCCTTGAAAACCCCAATAACATCCTTTTCCATCTGTTAAACTATCGCCAGTCATAAAATTGCCATCGAAAACCCAAATTACTTCTATTGCAACCTTATTTACAACCTCTTAAACGATTACTAGAATCATGAAAACACCCTTGAAGACTCAGCCAGCAGTCTTGAACGCTATGAAGAACTTAGATAGAAGCCTCAATACCTCCCAGTAAAATGTATTAAACTATTACCAGAACCGTGAAAACTCCCTTGAAAGCCACAGTCATTCTGAAAAAACCCGCAAAATCTTCCAATTTAGCATATGGAAACTATAACCAGAGTAATGAAAACACCTTTGAAAACTGCACTAATACGCTTGAAAGTCCCAGTAACAACCTTGAAAACTCATTACAACCTCTTCAGCTACCACTAGAATCACTAAACGCACTTCCAATAACTCACTCAAAAAAAAACCCAATAACGTCCACTACTACTTGTTAAACTATCGTGGGAATCAAGAAAACACCCTTGAAAACCCTAATAACTCCCTTGAAAAGACTCAATAACTCTCTTGAAAACCCGAACACACTAGAACACCACACTAACACCCACTGGAGACTATAGTGAAAGAGACAAAACGGTGCAGTGTTGAGGAATACGGCTTGTGCTGCGTTGCCTTGTGTCCTGTCGTGTTGTGTCTTTTAGCATCCAGTGGAGCAGGAAGTGTCGCCGCGCCGCCTGACCTACGTTGACCTTTGCCATTGTTAACTATTGCTGCTCTGTTGGAAGGTCGTCTGTCTGTCTGTCTGTCTGCCTGCCTGTCTGTCTGGAGCTGGTTTTTTTATTCATTTATTTCTATTTTTCTGTTGTCTTTTTTTGTCTGCTATTAATTTTGTGGGTTATTTCCTTCTTTAGATATAGATAGGCAGGGCGGCAGACAGACAGACAGACAGACAGACAGGCAGGCAGGCAGGCAGGCAGGCAGGCAGGCAGGCAGGCAGGCATTAAGACAGACAAAGAGACAAACAGGAAGACAGATAGGAAAAAACACACACAAGCACACAATCTCTCTCTCTCTCTCTCTCTCTCTCTCTCTCTCTCTCTCTCTCTCTCTCTCTCTCTCTCTCTCTCTCTCTCTCTCTCTCTCTCTCTCATTCCAATAAGCCGTTTTAGCGTAATCTGCTATTATCATTAAAACACACACACACACACACACACACACACACACACACACACACACACACACACACACACACACACACACACACACACACACACACACACACACAGCGTAATTTCACAAGTAGAGATAAAAGAGTCAAGTTGATAAAACAAGAGGATGTGTCTTACCATTTACTTATCAAACCACCACCACCACCACCACCACCACCACCACCACCACCACCTCAGTGTAGCATCGTAACCCTAGCAAAATGAAGACAGAACACGACTTTTACCGCACTACTGAACACGATCTTAATGAGCTGTGACACGTAGGAGTTAATTGGGAGGAGGTAGTTAGGTGGCTTGAGAGAGAGAGAGAGAGAGAGAGAGAGAGAGAGAGAGAGAGAGAGAGAGAGAGAGAGAGAGAGAGAACTCCACTCGCTTCTACTTTTTTTTTTTACTTTTGTTTTCTATTATATTTCTTTCATTATCTTTCCTTTAATGTTCCTTTTATTCCTTCATTCACTCCTGGAAGCGCCGTTTGGACACCTTTTGTCTTGCTCTGCTTTGCTCTTCACTCCTGGCCCTCCCTACCCCCCCAACCACCGCCTCCCTCACATCTCCCCCCATTTTTCCTCTCCCCTCCGTTCCTGTCTCTTCACCCCCTCTTTACCTACTTGTACCATACCTTCCTCTACCACCCCAGTACCTGCACCCTCTCTCTCTGTGTCTCTCCCCCACTCCTCCACTCCCTTCATATGTTCTTCCCCCCTCTCCTGCTCCTCCTCCTCCTCCTCCTCCTCCTCCTCCTCCTCCTCCTCCTCCTCCTCCTCCTCCTCCTCCTCCTCCTCCTCCTCCTCCTCCTCCCTGATCCAGCAGCCGCGAGGGAACAAAGGTGCATAAATAAATAAAAGTGAGTTGTACACAATGGACACACTCGTCACTCATTGCTTGCCACTCGCCACTCGCCATAGGGACTCATTCACTAAAGAACGCAAAGGAAGGCCAAGCAGCATCTGACCTCTTGCCCGTTATGGTTTTATTTATTTATTTATTTGTTTGTTTGTTTGTTTGTTTGTTTTTTTGGGGGGATGGTGTTTCTTTTAGTTTTCCTTTTTCTTTTCTTTTTTTTATTTTTTCCCTTTGTTTTTCATATTTTCTTTCCCTTATTTTTTTTCCAGCGGTACTCCTATTCCTCCTATTCCTCCTTCAGTCCTCCTTTCCTTCTCTCCTTCCTTCCTTCATTCCTTCCTCCTCTCCCTTTCAGTCTTTCATCTCTTCCTTACCTTTCCCAACACTCCTCCTCCTCCCTTTCTTCTCCTTTATCCCTTCCTCTCTCCTATTCCCCCATTTCACCTCTCCCATACCTCCTCCTCCTCCTCCTACTCCTCCTCTCCCTACCTCTCCTTTCTCCCCCTATATAGTTTTTCCATCTCCCCCTTCACCCGTCCCCTCTATCTCCGCTATCGTATTGCATGTAAAAATTACCGTACGTACAACAATATGAGCGCCGCGTACGATAGTTTTGAATGCCAACACTTTTTGGAACCTTGGAACAGTACGTTTGATGGGATGTACTGAAAACACGCCATTATTGGGACCTAACAGAGAGAGAGAGAGAGAGAGAGAGAGAGAGAGAGAGAGAGAGAGAGAGAGAGAGAGAGAGAGAGAGAGTGAGTATTCCTTTTAAATCCAGCCATCTTCATTTCTTTCCTCCAAGTGACCACGGAGAAGCAGGAGTAGGAGGAGTGAGGGAAGGAGGAAACACTTCCCTCCATTAGTGTGTTTCAGGGGAGCGTGGAGTGTTACCTGTGTTACCTGAGGGGAAGTGTCGTCCTCACAGACTTCACTATTGCTACCATTCAACACTATTAAGTATCTGTGTTGCTAATGGCTGGTAATGATCTTTTTATTTGTTATTTTATATTCAAACTGTACTTCATTTATTTATTTATTTTTTTTTTTCAGTTTCACTTCGATATGCGGCAGTTCACAAGACCAAAAAGGAAAATGTATGGGGGGGGGGGTAGGAGGGGAAGGTAATGGCACACACACACACACACACACACACACACACACACACACACACACACACACACACACACACACACACACACACACACACACACACACACACACACACACACACACATCAAACAAAAACAAAAAAATAACAACTAAGATTAAAAAGAAAAAGAATAAATCAGAAATAAAAAAAATAAATACATGAATAAGTAAATGAATAGGTAAATTACAAAGCTGGCGTCATTAAGTGCTTCTTGCAAACCACGATAAGTAAATTGATAGATAAATAAATAAATAAACAAACAAATTTCTTCATATTTTGTACAGTTACTCTTCAAATGTTGTATTCTCCCACTCTCTCCTCTTTCTCCCCTTTTTGTGACACGTTCAGAGAGAGAGAGAGAGAGAGAGAGAGAGAGAGAGAGAGAGAGAGAGAGAGAGAGTGGAACTTTCACATAGGACAATACATATATGAACCGGACGTCACTTCCGTTTTTTCTTCCTCCTCCTCCTCCTCCTCCTCTCCTCCTCTTCCTCTTCCTCTTCCTCCTCCTGTAACATCCCCTCGCTCGATAAATAATAAGGATTAGATAGATATAAAAGTGAGAGTGGATCTTAAAATGTACTTCTCCTCTTCCACCCTCCCCCTCTCTCTCTCTCTCTCTCTCTCTCTCTCTCTCTCTCTCTCTCTCTCTGGGTAACACATTCAGAAAGACAGTTTATCCGGTCATTATCCTCATAATTCTCCTTCATTAAGTTTAAGTGTATTCTATTCCTCCTCCTCCTCCTCCTCCTCCTCCTCCTCCTCCTCCTCCTCCTCCTCCTCCTCCTCCTCAACCGCATGCTCTTCTTCCTCCCTGTTCTCTTCCTCCTTCCGTCGTGTTTGCGGTGAAAGAAAAAATAAAGGTAATGTAGGAACAAGCAGAGATAGAGAGGACCAATTAGAGAGAGAGAGAGAGAGAGAGAGAGAGAGAGAGAGAGAGAGAGAGAGAGAGAGAGAGAGAGAGAGAGAGGAAAAAAAGGGTTTGCGTTCACTAAAGATCACTGCCTCACCTTACGTTTGTGTGTGTGTGTGTGAGAGAGAGAGAGAGAGAGAGAGAGAGAGAGAGAGAGAGAGAGAGAGAGAGAGAGAGAGAGAGAGAGAGAGAGAGAGAGAGAGAGAGAGAGAGAGAGAGAGAGAGAGAGAGAAGGAGAGAGAGAGAGAGAGAGAGAGAGAGGGCGTGTCTGGATCAGGAAGGTGATGAGGTGAGGTGGATGAAGTGAAGGAATACAAAGGAACACAAAGAATGAACAAACAAATAAGCAGCGGCATCAGACTTATTGGCCCTTGAGAGAGAGAGAGAGAGAGAGAGAGAGAGAGAGAGAGATCTAAAAATGAAACATGACTCCCTCTCCCTCTCTCTCTTTCTCTCTCTCCCCTCACTCTCTCCCCTTCTCTCCCCTCTCTCTCCCTCTCTCTCTCTCCCCTTGACCCTGGAGTGTGACCCTACATTAACAAAATATTAGCTGCAGGCCCCTTAGTGGAGGTGAGAGGAGGGGAGTGGGGAGGGGTGAAGCAGGTAAGGTCAGGGGAGGGAAGTGGGGAGAGAAGGGATAGGAGGGGATGATAAAGACAGAAGAGGAGAGAATGGGAAGAGGGAAGGGGAAGAGAGAAAACAGGTAAGAACAGAGGATGAGAATAGGAGAGAGAGGGGAGAAGGGAAATGGAAAGGGAGAAGGAAGGGGAGGAAAGGGAGGAAATAAATAGATAAAGTAAGAGGGGAGGGAAAAAAGGGGAGAGGATAGGTGAGGGAAGGGATAGGAAGATGAGAGAAGGGGAGGGGAGGAGAGAAAAGGAGGAAGAGGAGGGAGAGAAGGAAAGGAAGAAAACATGATAGGAGAGAGAGAGAGAGAGAGAGAGAGAGAGAGAGAGAGAGAGAGAGAGAGAGAGAGAGAGAGCAGTAGGTAAGCAACAGAGTCAGGTGGTAATGGTAAGGGCGAGAGAGAGAGAGAAGTAAGAGAGACTAAGAGAGAGAGTAGTGCTGAAGGGGAGGGGAGAGAAGGTGGGGGCGGAGGTACTGGGGGTGAGTTAGGTGGGGGGGCAGTGCAAGGTTAAATGGTCACTTTGGCTAAATATAAACCACTGTCAGCGAACACTCGTCTAAATATTCTCAATTATAACTCGCCTGGGGAAAAATGTAAAAGGAGAAAAAAATATGAGAGTTTGGGGTAACTGAAAGAAAACGGGTGTTGTTTACTATGGGCGTTTTGTTGTTGGTGGATATCGTGGTGGTGGTGGTGGTGGTGGCGGTGGTGGTGGTGATGGTATTGTTGTTCATCTTGTTGTTGTTGTTGTTATTATTATTATTATTATTATTATTATTATTATTATTATTATTATTATTATTATTGTTATTACTACTACTACTACTACTACTACTACTACTACTACTACTACT
>NC_087192.1:2697500-2710000 GCF_035594125.1 Scylla paramamosain
AGTTTTAGAAGTATATGTCACCCTGCGTTGGTTTTAGGGTGGCTTTTGTGTTAAGAGCAAGTGCAAGGGTGTCTGTCATTCTGTTTTGGGTGAGTTTTGGAACATATCACCCTGCTTTGTTGTCAGGGATGAGTTTAGGGAGTACTCGTAGTTTCATAAAATGCAGAATGCGGGTTAGTGGTCTGCTTGTGTTGTGTCAGACAGTACAGGTAAACAGTAGAGGAATGAAAGGTTGATTTGTAATACCATGTTACTGAATTAGCGTTTGGCAAAGAATAGCTGTGATTTAGAGTAGTTTTGCTGTCAATTTAATGAGGGGATTTGGTAATCTTGTTGTGATGTTTTTAGTTACGTTTAGTGAGGATCAGTGGCTGTTGCGGTATGTTAGGCCAGGGAAGCAGCGATTAGGAGAATGTGAAGATAATTTGGAGTACCGCCTTACAGGAACCGAGGAAGGCGAGGAACAGCTGTACTTTGCAGAGGTGTGGTGCTGTAAATGGTATTGTGGTGTGAAGTGGGGAGCTGTGGTCATTTAGTAAAGTTGTGTTAGAGAAGAAAAACACAGTAGAAGGAAGTAAAGTTAATTGGAGTACCGTGTTTGCAAGACAACTTAGGGCGAAGGACAAATGTGTGTAATTTGAAACAGTAATGAGTGTAAAAGGGGAGGAAAGGTGGCAATCTTTTCCTGTCAGCTTAGACTAGATGAACACAGAGAAGAATACAAGGTTAATTTTAAGTACCACGTTGCTAAGGCAGCGTGAAGCGAGGCACATCTGTACTCAGCAGGACTGTTGTTGTAAAGGATAAAATGAAATAGACGTGTATTCAGAAACGCTTTGCTGTCTCACCAAGAGTGTTTTTTCAAGGCCTCAGAGATTAGCCATGTTCTCACGAGTGTTTCTCCTGTTCATAATATAGAAATCTTGTTAATCTGTCACTAGAACCGCAAAAACACCGTTAATAACCCGTGTCTCTTCAAGTAGAGCCTTTGAAAGGAGCGGAGGGTCGACCAGAACTGTTTCAGAATGTGGACCAAAGTGAGGAGGTGTGATGATCTAATCGTGTTATGTTAGACAAGGAAAGCAGCAAGTAGAAGAATGTAAAGTTAATCAGGAACATCAAGTTGCTAAAATCGCGTAAAAAAACGGACAGCTGTAATTTAGATTTTTTCTATTCATTTATTTATTTATTTTTTTTAATGAGTGTAATGTGAAGAAAGGCGAGCACGTTTTCCTGTTAAGTTAGACGAGATAAAAACAGAGAGTAGAAGAACGTAAAGTTAATTAGGAACACCACGTTACCAGACGGCGTGATGCGAGGGACAGCTGGAGTCAGTACAAATTGAGGAGCAGTAATGGTTAGAATGACGAGACAGCGAGTAGAATATAATCTGATATACCACGTTAGTAAGACAGCTTAAGACAAAAACAACTGTAATTTGGAGTAGAGTGCTGCTGTGACTAGTGTAAGGTGAGGAGCAGTGGTTATAACGTAAGACAACAGAAACGGCGAAGTGCGAGAAAATGAAGTTAATCTGATGTGCCTTCTTATTAAATGCTAATGTAACTCGTGTGAAGTGAAGGACAATGTTATGCTAAGTCAGTTTGATTGTGTTGTTGTGAGGACAGCGTAATACAAAGAATAACTGTAGTGTGGTGATTTGCGCTGGTATAACTAGTCTGAAGTGAAGAACATTGATAACCTAATCCTCTTATGTTAGACGAGAGGCAGAGAGAACAAGAATGAAGTTAGTTAGCGTACCATCTTACCTGGACAGCGTGACACAAAGAACACCTGTAATCTTGTGATGTGCGATGGTACAACTAGTGTGAAGGGAAGAGCAATGACAACCTCTAACGTGAGACGAGGAAGACAGAGAGAACGAGAATGTTAAGTTAGTTTGATCAGCCTGTTACTGAAGCGGCTTACGGTGACAGCAGCAGTAATTTTGATAAGACTGCAGCTGTACCTAGTGAGAAGCGAGAAGCAGTGACGACGCTCCTTGTTCACAGACGATTCAGCGCTGTGTCCCAAATTCCACCAGGCTGCAGTGGAAATAATTGACGTTTCCAAGGTTATTTTTCATGTTTGTGTTGAAATTTTAACAAGTATTCCAGCATTGCAGCAGGAAAACACCCATGAAAACCTGAACTACTGTATCTGTTGCCTGTATGGGAGGGAAAAGCGTTCAGGAATCCGGAACAAGGGAAACAACAGATAATGAGTTAATTTGAGTTTCATATTAAATCGGCGTAATGAAAGAGACAGCTGTAATTTAATAATGTGATGTACAGAGTGTGACAGGGGGAGTGAGAGTGAAGGAACAGTGTAGTGAGATTAATTGTGCACTGAAGGGTTGTGGTGAGGGTAACACAAGGAGACACAAAGGAAGAACTAACAGCAGCGGATCTCTCTCTCTCTCTCTCTCTCTCTCTCTCTCTCTCTCTCTCTCTCTCTCTCTCTCTCTCTCTCTCTCTCTCTCTCTCTCTCTCTCTCGTACTCACATCTCAACCCTTCTGCTTTTCCTCAGCCTCTTCAGATCCTCCTCCTCCTCCTCCTCCTCCTCCTCCTCCTCCTCCTCCTCCTCCTCCTCCTCCTCCTCCTCCTCCTCCTCCTCTTCCTCCTCCTACTCTTCTTCCATCCTCACCCATCTTGACGCTCTCTCTCTCTCTCTCTCTCTCTCTCTCTCTCTCTCTCTCTCTCTCTCTCTCTCTCTCTCTCTCTCTCTCTCTCTCTCTCTCTCTCTCTGCTCCATTTCCTCGTTCATTTTCCTCCACATTACTCTTGTCTCTCTATTCCTTTCTTTCTTCGCCTTTTCGTATCTATTTTTCATTCCTCTCGTTTTCTTTTCTTTCTTTTCTTTCGCCCTTGTTTTTTTCTCTTTCTTTCTTTCTTTCTTTCTTGGTTTCCCTCCACTCCTTCTCCTCTTGAGCTTCATTCCTCTTCCTGTTTCGTCTTTTTCCTCTTTCTTCTTCTTTTCCCTTCAATTTCCGCTACCTCTTCCCTTTCTTTTCTTTCCTTTTAATCACGACCTCTTTCTCCTCTCCTTTACTTCTGTTTCTTTGTTTTCTTTCCTCTTTCCTTCCCTTCTTTCCTTCCTTCCTTCTGCATTTATTCTCTTACATTTCCTTCACCCTTTATTCGTCTTTCTTTCCCTTCCTTTCATTCATTTTTCTCCTCCTCCTTCTTCCTCTTTCCTTAGTCTTCCCTATCAACCTCCTCTCCTCTCCTTCTACACTCTTCCTTCTTCTCTTCCTTCTTTTTCTCCTTCCATCTTCAGTCTCCTTTTTCCTTCTTTTTCCTTCATTTTATTCCTGTTTCCTTTCTCTTTTGTCCTTTTCCCTCTAAATTCTTCTTCTCCTCCTCTTCCTCCTCCTTCCAAATCCTTCTTCTCTTCCTCCTCCTCCTCCTCCTTCTCTCTCAAATTCTTCTTCTCCTTCTCCTCCTCCTTCCTTTCCTCCCTCTGCTCTATCCTACCTAGTTCTCCTTCTTAATCCTTTTTCTCTTCCTCTTCCTCTTCTTCTTCCTCTTCCTTCCTTATTTCGTCTGTGTCTTCCTCCTTCTCTTCGTTCCTCTTATTTTTTTCTCTTTCTTAGTTATCATTTCTTCTCCTTACACTTCTCTTCCTCTCCTTTTCTCTTTTATCCTTCCTCCACCTTTGTGTGGTTGTTAGCTAGTTGTGTGAACGAGTGAATGAGCGAGACTTGTGTGAGGCATGAATACGTGTATGAGTGAACGAGCTAGGCTTCAGTCATAAGTGTTAAGTTGAAGTGCGCGGCCTGGCGCCGGGAGATCACCTACCTCCAGCCTTCTGTTCACACCTTCTGTGAATAAACACCTGCACTGTTACCTGCGTTTCCTGTGCCCCTGCTGGTCAAGAGTCGAACATGGCGCAGTGAGTAGGATCAGGACAAGGCTGCAGTGGGTACGGCGCAGAATGGAGAAGCAGTTGGAGGCGCTGGCTGCCCTGCTAGCGCGACAGTCGGAGCAGAGTCAGGCTCGCGAGGAGCGTTTAACCCAGCTGCTGGAGAGAGTGGGGACACAAGCTCCCAGTCGCACCACGGCGAGCAATGAAGGCGAAACCACAGCCCGCAGCACGTCTACCCAGGGCGCGAGGTTCCCGACGTCCGCCACCATCATTCCTCACTTAACGGCGTCAGCATCTTTACGTGAGTTCGACACGTGGCGCCATAAGTTTGAAGGATACGTAACCCTCGCCAGGATAGACTGTCTCTCCCTGGCTGAGCAGAGGGCGGCACTCGCTGCTGTCCTAGACGACGAGTGGACCCGTACACTTCGCTACGGGATAAGCTTACCGAGAGACGCGGAGTTAAGAACCATCCTCGATGCAATGTGTGAGTACCTGCGAAGCCAGCGCAACATCATCATGGATAGAAGAGACTTCTACTCCCGCGTGCAAGAAACGCAAGAAGGTTTTGACGACTTTTTATGTGCTGTAAAGGAAATCGCCAATTTCTGTGACTTTTGCGACCAGTGCATAAACCATCAGCTGCGTGACAGAATTGTCGTTGGGACACGAGACGAAGTGGCTCTGAAACGCATGCTGGAAAACAAGAAACTCACCCTTGAAAACGCCATAGATATTTGCAGAGCATCAGAGAGCGCTAACCAGTGTAGTGCAGTACTAAGGGGCGGCTCTCACTCTTCGAGCCATGGTGTGAACGCTGTCTCGAACTACAGGAAGGGCAGTTTCGGGGGCTCAAGCCCCACGGGCTGTTATCGTTGTGGCAAAGATTGTCGCAGTGACAAAAGGGGATGCCAGGCAATAGATAAAGTGTGTCGTAACTGCGGGAAAAGAGGGCATTTTGCGAGTGTATGTCAGCAGACAGTGAGGAAACGACGAGGAGCTTCGAGGAGTTCCTCAACTGTCTCTCCTCATCGCGGTGCAGGCCCGAGGCGGGGAGCCAGTGCCAGTGTATACCAGCTCTTATCAGGCGTATACACAAAGACGGTGACGGCACGACCTGCGCCCCAGGTGCTCATTACCGCCACACATCCCGCTGGAAGAGACAAGATTACGTGGACTCCTGACTCTGGGGCCGAAACGACCGTTATTGGCCTCGACACGGCAACACTCCTTGGAATCCCGCCCTCCAGCTTGGCGCCCGCTGATGGTGATGGACTTTATGCTGCCGGTAATCACCCCCTCACCTGTGTAGGAACTTTCTCGTCGCACTTGCAACTGGGCGACAGGGAAGCTGAGACTGTTGTGAGCGTGGTGAAGGAGGTGAAGGGGGCGCTGCTTAGCTGGTACGATTCCATCGCTCTCGGAATCCTCCCCGAAGATTTTCCGGCTCAAATCCGACCGCTACGCAGGGAAGAACAGCACACCGGCAACAGCTCCATCAAGTACCCGACCGCCTCGCAGCCACCTCTATCTACGCCCACAGAAGTGATCAGCTGGCCTCATTCCTACGACCCAACGCCACAGCAGCGTGCGGGGCACGCTGCTGCTGTGATCAAGGCCTTTCCCAGCGTCTTCGAAGCAAAGGAAGGTTTACGTGCAATGGCTGGTGGATCCATGGCCATCGAGTTGACAGACGACGCTCGACCCTTCGCCGTAACAGCATCTCGTACAATCCCTTACAATTGGCGTGAAGAAATTAAGAGCCAGTTGGAAGAGCTGCTTAACAAGGGAATCATCGAGAGTGTGGACTACCCTACGGCATGGTGCCACCCCATCGTGCCTGTCCCAAAAAAGACATCTGGTGTAAGGCTGTGTGTTGACCTGACACGACTCAACCGTTACGTGAAGAGGCCCGTGTATCCAGTGCGCTCACCTCATGACGCCATCGCCTCGATCGGGACCGGAGCAGTTTGGTTCACCACTCTTGATGCCAAGATGGGGTATTTTCAAGTCCCCATTAGAGAAGAAGACCAGGATTTAACCTGCTTCATAACACCTTGGGGTCGGTACAAGTTTCGGCGAGCGGTTATGGGTCTCGTCTCGTCTGGAGACGAGTATAACCGTCGAGGAGACCAAGCTCTCGGCGACATACCTAACACCATCAAGATCGTGGACGACATCCTGGCCTATGACTCCACCTACAGTGCGCACTTAGCCCATGTCATTCAGATTGTGCGGCGGTGTGACCAGCACGGCATCACTCTCAACCCACAGAAGTTTACATTCGCGGAAAGAGTGGTAGATTACTGTGGTTACTCTGTTTCTGGACAAGGCTACACGACAGACTCAAAGAAAGTTAAGGCAATCTCTGACTTCCCACGACCACAGCACATCACCGACTTACGATCATTCATGGGTCTTACAAACCAGCTTGGAAGCTTTTCTCCTGCTGTGGCTGCAGCTGCACAACCCCTCAGAGATCTCTTACGCCCGAAGAACAGTTGGTGCTGGTCTCCTAACCATGAAGAGGCGTTTGAGAAGGTGAAACAGTGTCTCGTCAGCCCACCTGTCTTGGCATACTTCGACCCATCATTACCAACGATGCTACAGACTGACGCCTCAAGGATGCACGGATTTGGATTCGTTCTCCTGCAGAAGCACAGTGACCAGTGGAAGATGGTGCAATGCGGGTCAAGATTTGTTACAGACACAGAGAGCCGCTATGCAGTAATAGAGTTGGAAATGGCTGCAATCGTCTGGGCAGTCAGGAAATGTGGCACCTACCTGAAAGGACTCCCTCACTTCGATCTAGTGCTCGACCACCGCCCGCTGATACCTCTCCTCAATAGCAAGTTGTTGGGAGAAATAGAGAACCTGCGGCTGCAGCGCATGAGGGAGAAGCTTGCTCAGTATTCTTTCACAGCAAGCTGGCAAAAGGGATCGACACACTGTGTGCCCGACGCCCTCTCACGTGCTCCAGTACAGGACCCAGTGGAGGAAGAGGATGCTGCTACTTCTGGTGACCTCGACCCTCTCCACTCAGCGGTCATCTCAGCGTTATCTGCCACCAATGAGGACGGCGTCCGCTTAGCACCACTCCAGGATCAGACTGTGGAAATGGTACGTGCCGCAGCAGCAAGAGACGGGGAGTACTGCTTGCTCAAGAACGTCATCATCGAGGGCTTCCCTGATCATTGCCACGACCTCGATCACCGCTTGCGTACGTACTGGCCGGTGCGCAGTCTGCTGGCCGTAGGACGACGACCTGGTGGTTTACGGGCCGAGGCTTCTTATTCCTCACAGCCTCCGCCGAGAAACACTAGAGCGACTCCATGACAGTCATCAGGGGATGGAGCGCACCAAGCGACGGGCCCGACAAACGGTGTACTGGCCTGGTATGGACAGAGACGTTGAGAACGTCGTTTCTGGATGCTCACTATGCCGTCCACTCCTACCAAGCCAAGCCAACGAACCTCTCTGGCAGGACACGGACACACCCAGCAGGGTGTTTGAGTCAGTTTCTGCAGACTACTTCCACGCAGCAGGCCGTACATACCTCGTGTATGTAGATCGCTTGTCTGGGTGGCCTCACGTGTTCTGCATGCTCACGTCCAGCATCGGCTGATCAGCTCGTTCGTGTCCTTCGGGGTGTGTTCGCCGACACGGGCGTGCCTGTTCTCCTGAGGACTGACGGTGGACCGCAGTTCACTTCTTCATCGGTACGGCGCTTCCTGGCTCGATGGGGGGTGGAGCATCGTGTATCTTCACCTCATTATCCACGCTCCAATGGTCACGCCGAGGCAGCGGTCAAGTCCGTGAAGAAGCTGATCCTCACGACCACACAGCAGGGACACCTGGACGAGGATGCGTTCGCTCGCGGGTTGCTGGAACTGCGCAACACTCCGAGGGCGGAAGGGCGATCACCAGCACAAGTCCTCTTCGGTCATCCTATGAGGTCCTGTGTCCCGGCTCATCATCGCTCATACGCTCAGCAGTGGCAGCGCGCTGCTGATGAGTGCGACGCCAAGGCAGAGCGACTGAGGAAGAAAGCGAAACTTCGCCACGACGCGTCCGCCCGTACTCTTCCTCTCCTGCACCTCGGTGGCCACGTCGACGTTCAAGATCACACGACAGGCCTCTGGGATCGCCTGGGTGTCATCGTGGCTGTTGGGCGAAGGAGAGACTACCTCATCAAGATGGGCAGCGGTCGCGTGATGTGGCGTAATAGAAGACACCTACGCCCACACAGACCTCTTGCTCCCCTTCCTGTCGAGCAGCACACCGCTCATGGCGGTGCAGCGCTTCAGCATCAGGGTCACGAGGAACACCACCATCCCGGCAGCCCGGAGCATCAGGGTAACGGGGTACACCGTGGCCGAGAGCAACCAGAGCGTCGAAGCAGCCGACAGCGTAGGGAGCCGAGACGACTGCAGGTGCGGTGGCACCGTAGCACCTACGATTAGTCGTACGTGTTCATTGTACGCTGTGTTTGTTTTGTGTATATGTACCGTGTTTTCTGTACTTCAATCATTGTAACTTTGTTTCATGTGTTACGGTAGCCATAACAAAGATAAGGAATCTTCCTTATGTCTCGGGGGAGGTGTGTGGTTGTTAGCTAGTTGTGTGAACGAGTGAATGAGCGAGACTTGTGTGAGGCATGAATACGTGTATGAGTGAACGAGCTAGGCTTCAGTCATAAGTGTTAAGTTGAAGTGCGCGGCCTGGCGCCGGGAGATCACCTACCTCCAGCCTTCTGTTCACACCTTCTGTGAATAAACACCTGCACTGTTACCTGCGTTTCCTGTGCCCCTGCTGGTCAAGAGTCGAACAACCTTCTCCTTCTCTCCTTTTCTATTACCCTTCTTATTCCTCCTTTTCTTACTCTCCTCTCATTCTTTTCTCCTCTCCTTTCCTTTTTCCCCTCTTCCACTTCCCTCCTCTCTTCTTTCCTTTTATTTTTATTCCTTCTTCTCTTTCTCTCCACCTCATCCACCTCTTCCTCCATTTACTCTTAGTCCTCCTCCCCTTCTCTTCATTTTCACTTCGTCCTCCTCCTCCTCCTCCTCTTCGTTCGTCTCCTCCTCTGCTTCCTCCTTCGCTCCCATCCTTTTGTCTCCTCCTTCGCTTCCTTCCTCTTGTCTCCTCCTTCGCTTCCTTCCTCTTGTCTCCTCCTCCTCCTCCTCCTCTTCCTCCTCCTCCTCCTCCTCCTCCTCCTCCTCCTCCTCCTCCTCCTCCTCCTCCTCCCACTAAGAAACACAACACTTACAGGAACACACTTCTTCGTACGCTCAATCTTCCTCCTCACCATTTTGTTTTCCTCCTCCTCTTCCTCCTCCTCCTCCTCCTCCTCCTCCTCCTCCTCCTCCTCCTCCTCCTCCTCTTTTTCCCCCCTCCTTTCGTCCCTTTTGTTCCCTTGCCCTCCTTTCGCTTCTCCTCTCGTGTACCTTTCTTTTTTTCTCTTTTTTTTTTCTTCTTTTTATCCTCGTCCATCGTACCCTTGGGTTGTAACGTCATTTCATCTTTTTGTGCCCTTCCTCTTGTCCTACTTCCGTTCTATTGTCAGTTTTCCTCATCTCTCTTCTTTTAGTTTGGTTGGGTTAGGTTTGGTTAGGTTAGGTTAGGTTGGGTTAGGTTAGGTTAGGTTAGGTTAGGTTAGGTTTGGTTTGGTTAGGTTAGGTTTGGTTAGGTTAGGTTAGGTTGGGTTAGGTTGGGTTAGGTTAGGTTAGGTTTTGTTGGATTGGTTAGGTTAGGTTAACTTTTCCTCTGCTGTATACCTGTGACCTCATTTCATCCTTCTATGCCATTCCTTTTGCTCTACTTTTGTTCTCTCGTCAGTTTTCGTTATCTGTTATCTGTTATCTTTTTGTTACGTTTTCCTCCATCGTAGCCTTGTGACCTCAATTTCGTCCTTTTGTGCTCTTTCCTTTGCCCTACTGTTATTCTCTTGTCAGTTTTCCCCATCTGTTTAAATTCTGTTAGGCTTGTTAGGTGAGGTTAGGTTATTCTTAATGCTCAAGGAAGCCAAGTCGAGGAAAGCAAAGGTTGGGTCAGGTGAGGTGAGACAAGGTGATGTTTGATTAGTTTAAGCAAGGTCAGACAGGCCAAGATTGAATTAGATTGAATTAAATAAGGTAAGGTAGGTTTACACTAGATTTGGTATGTTTGGCTAGGTAAAGTTAGGTAGAATACGGTATTGTTAGGTTATGTTGGGCAGTAGGTAATATTGAACTACGTTTAATTAGGTATGTTATGTTAAGGCAAGGTAAGGTAAGATTAAATTAGATTAGGTTAGGTAAGATAAGGTTAATTAATGTTAGGTTAGACAGACACTAACATTAAATTAAATCAGGTATACTACGAAAAGGTAAGATCAAACTGAATTAGGTAAAGTTAGATAAGGTAAGATAGAAGCAAGGTAAAATCGGTTACGGTTAAGCGAGATTAATTAAAGTTCAGTTCAGTTCGGATCAGGTGTTTTTTCCCTCCGTCCATCGCGCTGACCTCATTTCATTCCTTCCCTTCCCTGTCCTCCTTTCCTCTTGCCTTTTTCCCTCTCACCTTGATTTAATTGGTTCACCTGCTTCTTCCTCCCCCCTTTATTTCCACCTTGTTTCTCTTTCCTTGTGATCCTCCACCTTGCTCCTTCCCTTCCCTTCCTTTCCCTTCTCCTCCTCCTGTTCTTGCAATGTACTTTATCTATCTATTCTTTCTCCTCCTCTTCCTCGTCCATTTTCTTTGGTACCTTCCACCTTCCTCTTTCTTCTTTTTCCTCTTTCGTGTCTTTTTCTTTCCTGCTTTCCTTCTTATTCTTCGGTGTTTTCTTATTTCTTCTTTCCTTCTCCTGTTTGTTCGCTTGTTCGTTCGTTTCTTTCTTGTTTTTTTTTGTTTCTTTATTTTTTTCATTCCTTTGTTTTTCTTTCTGTTTCTTCCTGTCTTTCGTTCTTCATGTCCTTTGTCTGTTGTTTCCTTTCTTTTCTTCTTTCTTATTTATTTTCCTCCTTCCATCCTTCCTTCTTTCTCGTCCTTATTCCTTGTATTCTTCTATTTCCTTCATTTCCTTTGTTCATTGTCCTCTTCATGTCCCTCCCTCCTTCGTTTTCATTGTTCATCTTATCCTTTCATTTCTTCTTGCTCCTTCTATCTCCTTTATTCCTTTCCTTCATTTCTTATCTTCTTTCCTTTTCTTTCTTTCCCTCTTTTTTTCCATCTCGTTCCTTCTCTCCCCTTTGTTCCTTTCTTCCTTCATTTTCCATGTTTTCTTTCTCGTTCGTTCCTTCTCTTTGTTCTTTCCTCTCTTCTTCCATCCTTCTCTTCCTTTGTTCCTTATTCCCTCCTTCCTTCTCTTCCTTCTTTGCCTCCTTCTTCCTTATCTCCTTCCTTGTCCTTCTGTTCCCTCCTTTCTTGTCCCCTTGTTCTTCCTTCCCTCCTTCCTTCCTTCTCTCCTTTGCCCTCCTTTGTCCCCCTGTCCTCCTTGTTCCCCTCTTCCGTCACGTTCGGTTAAGCTCCATCGCATCCTCTTCGAATATCCGTACCCGTTTCATCCGAAGTGACGGCGGTAATTGGTTCTCTCTCTCTCTCTCTCTCTCTCTCTCTCTCTCTCTCTCTCTCTCTCTCTCTCTCTCTCTCTCTCTCTCTCTCTCTTCACGTCATTTCTTGGCATATTCATTAACATTTTTGTCTTTCTTTCTTACTTTCTTTCTTTTCTTTTCTTTTTTCCTACTTTCTTTTTTGTTTCTTTATTGATGGGTGTTCATTTTGGGAGGAGTTTCCATGGTGGTGGTGGTGGTGGTGGTGATGTTGTTGTTGTTGTTGTTGTTGTTGTTGTTGTTGTTGTTGTTGTTG
The DNA here is from genome assembly GCF_035594125.1 of Scylla paramamosain. Lineage (NCBI taxonomy): Eukaryota > Metazoa > Arthropoda > Malacostraca > Decapoda > Portunidae > Scylla > Scylla paramamosain. The sequence goes on from NC_087192.1 coordinate 2,709,211, forward strand.
TTGTTGCTGTTGTTGTTGTTGTCGTTGTTGTTGTTGTTGTTGTTGTTGTTGTTGTGCTTGCTTCCTTTCTTCTTCTTCTTCTTCTTCTTCTTCTTCTTCTTCTTATTATTATTATTATTATTATTATTATTATTATTATTATTATTATATTTTTTTACGTTTAGAAATTTAGTCTTTTAAGGAAAGTGTGTGTGTGTGTGTGTGTGTGTGTGTGTGTGTGTGTGTGTGTGTGTGTGTGTGTGTGTGTGTGTGTGTGTGTGTGTGTGTGTGTGTGTGTGTGTGTGTGTGTGTGTGTGTGTGATGTCAGCTTCGCATATGAATGGATAAATAGATAAGTAGAGAAATATTGAAACATGAACAGATAGATAAACAGACAGACAGACAGACATTTAAACAGACACACAAGCACACAGATAGACAGACAGACAGACAGATAGACAAATAGATAGATAAATAAATAAATAAATAGATAAGTTTCCTTTTAACACCATTTAACAGTTACCATTCTTTTTTTCTTTTCTTTTTCTCTTTCCATATAAAAAAAAGAAAAAGTAAAAAAAAGATTGATATGAATAGTAAACTGAAAGGTCATCACTATATCATTCATTCATTCTCTCTCTCTCTCTCTCTCTCTCTCTCTCTCTCTCTCTCTCTCTCTCTCTCTCTCTCTCTCTCTCTCTCTCTCTCTCTCTCCTTCATTTTGTCCTTGAAAGTTCAATCTTAGTTCATTTTCCTCCGACACGCCTCATGTAAATTGCAGGAGAGAGAGAGAGAGAGAGAGAGAGAGAGA
>NC_087192.1:2720000-2730000 GCF_035594125.1 Scylla paramamosain
CGGCCACTTCAGCACGTCGATTTTGATCCCCTCGTAATCAACATTTTTGTAAGAAATATTAAACTTTACGTATTGTCAACGAGGTGCAGTGAAAATTAGTGGTTTTCTACAATTTTCCTTTCAAACAAAAATATTTCCTTTCCTACAGCTTCCCTTCTTTGCTTCCATTCTTCCATACCTCAGTCCTTCGTTCATTTTCTACCCTTCACCTCCTCTTCTTCCTTCTCCTTACATACTCCCTTTCCTTCACATCCCTGTATCTTCCCGCCTTCCCTCCTTTCATTCCCTATCTCCACTTCTTCCTTCTCTCTTTCCTTCCTTCCATACCTCAATACCCTACATTTCTTCCTTCTCCACTTCCTTCCCTCCCGTTCCTTGCATATCCTTAACCTTCCCTCCTTTATTTCCTGTCTCCACGTCTTCCTTCTCTACTACCCTCCTTCCCTTCCCTGCATATTTTAAACCTTCCCTCTCTCTTTACCTTCCCGACGCAGCGAAGGAAGGAGCGTGTCAGCAGGACTAAGTTTATGTAAGGCCTTGGAGGATGTGACACGTCTTTATATAGTACCTCCTTCAAGTGATGTGTGTGTGTGTGTGTGTGTGTGTGTGTGTGTGTGTTGTGAAGGAGGATGAAGGAAGGAGTGTGTTGCCAGAGGGAGAAGCTGAGGGTTTTGTGAAGGATGGAAGGAAGGAAGAAGGAAGGCTTGTGTCATTGGAGAGAGAAACTTCAAGGATGAAAGGAAGAAAAGTGTTTGTCATTGGTTTTGTGAAGGAAGGAAGGAAGGAAGGAAGACTTGTATTACCGTAGAGAGAAGATGATATTGCAAAGAAAGAAGGATGAAAAATGGATAAAAAGAAGAAAGGAAGGAAGGAAAGCGTGTGTTACCTTTTAACAGAGAAACTGAAGATATAGTGTATCAGTCAACAATTTTTATTATTATAAATATGCATATCCACTATTTCATATATTCATGCCACGTGTACCCTGGCCAGTTGCTTGCTTATGTACGCAGGTGTTATCCCTAAGGACTGGAAGTGGGTGTGAAATTCTCTTGAGAGGTGGAGAATGACTAGGAAGGAAGGCGAACATATACATGCAGCTGGCCACTGTATACGTAGGATGAATATATGAAATAGTGAATATGAATATTTATAATAATAGCAATTGTTGAGACTAATACAATAGTGAAGAAAGAGGAGACAGGAGAAAGGAAGGAAGGAAGAAAGGAAGGTTTGAGTTATTAGAGGGAGAAGCTGGAAGGTGTGAAGGAGAGAGAAGGACGAATGAATAAATGAAGGAATGAAAGAAGGAAGGAAGGAGGGAAGGAAGGCGTGTGTCACCATATGGAAAAACTGGAAGGTGTAGAGCGCAAGGGGGATTTAAACTTAAGCCTATAACGAGGAGGCCTACTGGAGATTCAAGCCTATATATAGAGAGAGAGGCCTAATGTATGTAGTGTGTGGAAACAGTAATAGTGTGTATTGGTGATGGTGATGGTGATGGTGGTGATGATGATGGTGATGGTGGTGATGGTGATGGTGATGATGATGATGATGATGATGATGTGTGTGTGTGTGTGTGTGTGTGTGTGTGTGTGTGTGTGTGAATCATCTCTCACGTGATAGCTGATGATTACACACACACACACACACACACACACACACACAGAGAGAGAGAGAGAGAGAGAGAGAGAGAGAGTCCCCAAACTAGTTCTGTCTTTTCTAAGCTCCCTTTTTTCTAACTTTTTTCTCTCCCTCTCTCTTTTCTCTCTCTATCGCCTCTCTTTCTCTCCCTTTTATCCCCTCGAATGTTCTGAATCTCCCAGCGGACGTAACCACCTCTTGTTAACTGATCTCTCTCTCTCTCTCTCTCTCTCTCTCTCTCTCTCTCTCTCTCTCTCTCTCTCTCTCTCTCTCTCTCTCGTTGCTCTTTCATCACTTTTTATACTTTTATTACTAGTATTTTTGTTTTTAGTGTTGTTGTTGTTGCTGTTGTTGTTGTTGTTGTTGTTGTTGTTGTTGTTGTATTACGGAGTGTCATGGCGTGGGCTGCGGTTTTGTTTCAGCAATTGATAATGTAACCGCGGTGGTGTAATGATGTAGCCTTTTTTTCTCTCTTTTTTTTTTTTTTATTTCGTAATCAACAAGTAAGTGTATTCAAATGTTGTATGTTCTTATTCAGCTTTGTGGTTCGTTTGTTTGTTCGTTTAGGTGTTGTGAGCTGTTCAGTTATGGCGTGATTCATCTTATCTGTACTTTTGTGTGTTTATTTATTCAATTATCATTTTTTTTTTCCGAGTGGTTTGGTGTTATGTTTATTGTGTATTAAGCTTTTTTTTTTTTATTTATCTCTATCCTTTTATTCTGTCGCCTCAGCGTTTGAATTCCCTCGTACCTTGTTTGTGTGTCAGTATTGTGAGGGTGACGAGGTGTTTCCAGCGCCGCGTTTCTGTTCTCGTTACTAATACAGGAGTTGTGTTGTGTCTTCACTTCTTCATCCCCTTCACTGGTTAAACTCTAGAACTCTCTGTCTCTTCCTGCATTTTTTTTTTTTTCGCCTTTCCTCACTGAAGCAGATCACCAGTACCTTCACTCTTTCATCCCTTTCACTGGTAAATTCTGAAATTCTCTCCCAGTTTTAGTTTTTTTCTCCTTTCCTCACTATTCTGTCCACCTTACTAATGCATAAGTTAATCAGTAGCTTCATTCTTTCATTCCTTTCGTTAATAAATTCTAAAACTCTGGAATATTCTTTATTTTTGTTTTCTTCCTCCTTCCTTCACTATTCTGCAATTCTGTCCACTTCACTAATGCATAAGTTAACCAGTATCTTCACTCTTTCATCTCTCTCATTGGCAAACTGTGAAATTCAGCGACATTTGCCTGTTATTTCTGTTCCTCCTCTTTCCCAGTTTTTAAGTGTATTAATTTAGAGAGGACTAAAATGGCCAACTTTCATTTTATTTATTGATCTGTCTGTCTATGTTATAACTCTTTCTTTGACCTTTTGGGAGCGATAGAAGATGATAAAGATGATGAAGATAAAAATGGGAGGAATGAACCCTTTCTTTTTTTTTCACTTCTAAAATTTTGTGTACCGTTCGCGCCATCCCTGACAGGAAAAAAAGAAAAAGAAAAAGAAAAAGAAAAAAAGATAGAAAAGAAAGAATGAAAAAAGTTACCCTGACGTTACATCAGCGTTGTGCCCTAACGTACGTACAAACTTACAGTCAACGCAATATCGTGATTACCGTGTGTGTGTGTGTGTGTGTGTTTGTAGATGATTCACGCTTATGATATTTGAGTACTTCCTTTCATTTTTTTTCTTATAGATGTTTTCCTGTTATTTCTTTTCTTCATCCCTTACTGAAAAAAAAAACTATACATTTACGTATTATATCAATCCTTCACTGCTCTAATTCAGTAACTAAGCTTTCTTATCTAACAGTCACTTTACCCTACGTCATTTTTGTCCGGATGGTCTAAGTACCTGTTGACATTCACCTGTGTGTATTTTAGCGGCAGTGATGCAACCCTCGCAGCGTCAGGCCCTTGTATACAGAGTCCTTACGTTGCTCCTGTGTATTTTTTGTATGTACACACTATTCCATTTGGCAAACGGCATTTCTGTACACATCCTGATCTCCTTGTGTGTGTGTGTGTGTGTGTGTGTGTGTGTGTGTGTGTGTGTGTGTGTGTGTGTGTGTGTGTGTGTGTGTGTGTGCGTATGTCTTTGTATTTTAATTCCCACAGACACTCATTTTTTATTCTCTCTCTCTCTCTCTCTCTCTCTCTCTCTCTCTCTCTCTCTCTCTCTCTCTCTCTCTCTCTCTCTCTCTCTCTCTCTCTCTCTCTCTCTCTCTCTCTCTCCCTTCCCTCCTTTCCTCCCTCCCATCACCTATCCCAACACACACACACACACACACACACACACACACACACACACACACACACACACACACACACACACACACACACACACACACACACACACACACACACACACACACACACACACACACACACATACACAAGTCGAATCACGCTGCATATCAAACGCCCGAATCACACTCACGCACTCCTGTCACGCACATAGCAGACTGACACGTGACCTGCCTATTTACGTGGAAGGAGGGAGGTCACAGCGCCGCGTATTCAGAAACTCTTTGCTCTCCCACCACGATCATTTTCAAAGGTCACAGAGATGATTAGCCGTGTTCCCAAGGGTGTTTCTTCAGTTCGTAATGTAGAAATGTTGTTAATCTGTCACAAGAGACATGAAAAAAACATCATTAAAATCTCGTGTCACTTTAACTAGAGCCTTTTGAAAGTAAGAGGTTCAGTCCTGACGTGTTTCAGGATAAGGTTCAGAAAACGAAGAGGAGAGAGAGAGAGAGAGAGAGAGAGAGAGAGAGAGAGAGAGAGAGAGAGAGAGAGAGAGAGAGAGAGAGGGGTTACGTAAATGCTTCCATTGGGTTCAGAAAAGTATAGAGGCGTAAAATTTTTATCCACAAAGGCGGCACGTGAAAAAAATAAATAAAATAAAAAAGTAAGGAAAGTTTTATGAGAGGAAAAAATAAGAGGGGGATGAAATAGGAAACTTTACGTATTTTTTTATTATTTATTTGTTATTTTCTTGTTGCAACGATGTCTTTTTCCTGTTTTTATTTTTTTTCTCTTTTTTTATTTCTTATTTATGTTCAAGTAAATCCGAAAAAAATATCATTCAGAGAGAGAGAGAGAGAGAGAGAGAGAGAGAGAGAGAGAGAGAGAGAGAGAGAGAGAGAGAGAGACTGTAATAAAAGATAGCGAAGGGAAATGTTGCAAGTGAGTGAAGAGAAAGAGACATAAAAGAACAGAAAAGAAAGGACTGATCGTAAAGGAGAGATAAGAGAGAGGAGAATAAAAAAAGGGAAGTGGAAATGTTGAAACTAGAAAAGACATGAAAATAAAAAAAAATAAAATAAAAATAAAGGGTTTGCGAAAAAGAGTGTCAAGAGGAAGAGGAGGAGAGGAAAATAGGAAAAAACGAAAAGAGAAAGGAAAACAAAAAGAAGAGAAAGAGAATCAAAATAAAAAGAAAAACTTGAAAAGAAAGAAAGAAATGAAAAGAAACTTAATGATGTAAAGTAGAAGAGAGAGAGAGAGAGAGAGAGAGAGAGAGAGAGAGAGAGAGAGAGAGAGAGAGAGAGAGAGAGAGAGAGTAAACAAAATTTCTCCTGATAGGGATTAGAGAACAAACAGATTTGGGAAGAGAAGAAAAGAGAAGAAAAGGGAAGGAAGGAAGAGAGGAGGAAGGCAGGGAATTAGGGAAAGGAAAGGAAGGGAATAAAAGCGGGAGGAAAGGAAGGAGGAAAGGAAGAGAATGGAGGGAAGGGAAGGAAAAGGAAGGAGGAAGAGCAATAAAGGCAGGCAGGTAGAGAGGGGTAATAGAGATAGGAAGGGAGAGAAAATGGAGGTGTAGGAGGGACGAGAAGAAGGAAAGAAGCAAGGAAAAGAGTAAGGAAAGGGAGGTAGAATAATAGGAAAGAAGAAGGAAGGGGAGGAAAGGAGGAAGAAGAAAGGAACGTAGGGGAGGAAAAGAGTGAGGAGAGGGAGGTAGGATAAATAAGGAGAGAAGAAAGGAGGGAATGAGAAAGGGAAGAAGAGGAGGAAGGTTGGTAGAGAGAGAGAGAGAGAGAGAGAGAGAGAGAGAGAGAGAGAGAGAGAGAGAGAGAGAGAGATTAGTAAAAAGAGGAAAAGATAAAATCGTAAAAAGTCAAATAAAAAATCGTATTACGAATCAGAAATTAAAATAATGTCTTCGTTCGTCTCTCTCTCTCTCTCTCTCTCTCTCTCTCTCTCTCTCTCTCTCTCTCTCTCTCTCTCTCTCTCTCTCGCAAGCATAGCATCTTTTCCCTCCCTTTACACGATCGTAAATAAGAAGTAAAAGAGGAGAAAAGAAAGAAAGAATGAAGGAAAGAATAGAGATGAATTAAAGAAAACGGATAAATAAAGAAACATTGAAGTTAAGAAAAGGAAAAACATTATTTGTATTTTCCTTCTTTTCTTTTTTTCCTCTATATTTCTTTCGTATTTTTGTTCCATTTCCTTTTTTTTCGTACTTATGATTTTGTAGATTTTATATATATATATATATATATATATATATATATATATATATATATATATATATATATATATATATATATATATATATATATATATATTTATTTATTGATTAAAAAAAACTAACTCATTCATTCATTCATTCATTCATTCATTAATTCATTCATTCATTCTCTTTAAGTTTCCTATAGTACTGATATTTTTCCCTTAAATTTTGTACCCACTTTTTTTCTTTTACATTTCTATCTTGTTTTATATATTTTCTTTAGCTTCAGAATGCAAATTATTTACCATTTTACTTTTATTTTATTCTCACTATTACATTTTATCATATCTTCTTCCTAGCCTTTCCTTTCCTTGGTCATGAAGCAGAAGTCGCTGTCAGGTGAGGGTGAGCTGATCGAGACAAGTGTTGTTATCTCCATAAGGATGAAATAACATGAGCCAATAGGGCCGCTGATAGTGATAGTGGTGGTGGTGTTAGCGATAGTGACGGTAGGGTGGTGGTGGTGGTGGTGGTGGTCGTGCATCAGTGCTGTGTTTTGTCCTGGTGGTGGCGAGGGCGCGGGGCCAGTGCGTGTGTGTACGTATGTGTGCGTGCGTACGTATCGCTTACTGGAACGTGAAATGATGCAGAAGTGAACGTTGATTTAATAATGAAAATGTTAAACTGGTCTTTTGGTGAACGTCAAGACTTTTCCTTCAATCAGTGAACGAAATTTTCACTTTTTTTTTTTTAAGTGAACTTTTCTTTCTTTTTCTTTTTTTTTTTTCCGTTAAGGTGGTGGATGCTAAACTGAAGGATTTTTTCGTTTACCCAGTGATCGTGAATCATTATTGTTTTTATACATACGTTAAAGGCCCCACTGACGTGACGACCGCAGATCAAGTTCAGTTCCAGTTCCAGTTCCAGGCATTCTTACTCCGGCCTCAGCCGGAGTAAGAATGCCCATGGAGGCACAGACGTTCAGAGTGACAGCGAGTCTTAGTGCACAGACTTGGCTTGCAGACGTCATCAGCTGAAGCTCCTCGCCATGGACTCTGCATTTTTTTTTTTTCTGAAGCAACTGCTGCGGTTACTTATTTATTAATTTTATCACTAAAGCCTCGTTGCATCCTTTTTTTTTTATTTGTAGCGTCTCTATTAAAATGTCATGTGCTGCATACCTTGTACTTTGTCGCTATAATTTTTATTTCTTCCATAGACTTCCATAGACAAGGTTGTTCCTCATAAAATTTAATTAAATTGGCCCAAAACTCTTATCAGCGGACGTCGCAGTCGTCTTCACGCTGTGAGTGTTGCTTCAGAACTGAAGTAGATCGCACGACAATGCCACACACCTTCAGACTTCCGGTCGCCTCACCTGAAACGGAAGCCAAGAATCTGGTGGTGGCAGGTTCCGATGCATCTGCTGACTCCGCCCGTTACTTGTACGATCACTCCATACACGATGAAGGGCCCCATAGACGTTACGACCGCCGGATCTGGCCGCCGGAATCGTAAGCAAATCTCGCCGTGTATGGAGCGAACGTGCGACCAAAAGTTATAAGAAAAGGACGCAGCGGCCACACGAGACCATATTGATAAAAAAATAAATAATAATAAATAAATAAATAAATAAATAGATAGATAAATAAATAACCGCAGAAGTTGCTTCCGGAAAAAAAAGAAAAAAAAAAGGAAAAGGAAATGCAGAGTCTGTGGTGAGGAGATGCAGCTGATGACGTCTACACGCCATGTTTGTGTGTACTATGACCCCTTAAACTCGCCTTTTCTTTGGTCGCTTGGGTTTCTCTAGTTCTGCAGCGATGTATGCCACAAGGAAGGCTCCACCAGCACAGGGTATATCCTCACCGCTGAGTCATGTCCTCGCTGTCACGTCTCGGGAGAGCTGAAGTAAAATTTAACGTCTACGGGCAACGCTGAGGCCGGAGTTGGAACGGAATGGTAGCGGAAAATGATCTGCGGTCGTAACGTTTGTGGGGTCGTGTTTTTTTTTTTTTTATAGTACAAAGTCAATTTATCCTTTTCTGTAGGTTGTAAACGCGAGTCTGTTTGATTTTCTTTTAAGATGGAGAACGTCAATTTACCCCTTTTAGTTAGGTAGTAAACGCTATTTGTTCATTTACTTGAGCACAGTGAACATCGACTTGCCTATCCTCTCAGTGGTGAGCGCAGACTTCAAGCCTTTTCCGTCACAGCAAAGAGCGCCGTGAAGCTTAAACTGTTATGAATCACTGTAGAAATCACCACTACCTGAATACAGTGAACGTCAGCTTCCCCCTTTTTCTCCAGACAGTTATAATAGGGAACGTTGTGAAGTTTGAACGGTGAATCACTGTAGAAATTATCAGTGCTTCCTTGTAGACAATGGACGCAAATTTGAAACACTCTTTCTTACAACGGGTAGCGCTGGGAGGGTGAACCGTTTTGAGGCGCCGGGGAAATGATCAGATGAGGCCAAAAGGTGTGCTGCTGCCTGCTCTTCCTTTGTGTTCCTTTGTAATTTATTTATGTATTTATTTATTTACATATTTGTTATTTACTTATTTGAATGTATAATGAAGCAATGTTGGGGCTTCATTTGACCTTATTCATTCTGGCAATAGTGAACTTAACATGGCAGAGAGAGAGAGAGAGAGAGAGAGAGAGAGAGAGAGAGAGAGAGAGAGAGAGAGAGAGAGAGAGAGAGAGAGAGAGAGAGAAGGGGGAGTGGGATTTCATGTTTCATTGTCACACGCTCTGATAAACAGTGATGCACAATGACGATGAAAGATAATAGCGTTGACAGTGAGATAGTGACATGTACAGTGAGTCAGAGGCATTGGCTGTGATAGTGACAGTTATAGTGAAACACGGACATTTATAGTGAGACAGTGACGTTTCCAGTGATAGTGAGATAGACTGAAAGATGGTGACAGTGAGGCAGTGATATTTATAGTGAAAGATAGTGAAAGACAGTGGGAGTGACGTTTACAGTGATGGTGACAGTGACTGAAAGATGGTGACATAGACAGTGAGGCAGTGATATTTATAGTGAAAGACAGTGATGGTGACATTGATAGTGAAAGATGGTGATATTTATTTACAGTGAGTGACATCTTACAGTGAGAATGACTTTGATAGTGAGGTAGTGACGTTGACAGTTAGATATTGGCATTTTATAGTGAAAGATAGTGATATTTTGCAGTAATAGTAACATTGGCAGTGGAATATAATGACATTTTACATTGACAGATTAATGTAAATGTATCTGAAAGTAAATAGTAAATATATTGAATGCCAGATTGTACTTGAATGCATTATTGTCATTATTATTATTATTATTATTATTATTATTATTATTATTATTATTATTATTAGAATAATTATTATTATTAGCACCATTAACACCATCATTACCATCATTAATATTTCTCTTTCCTTCATTAAATCAGGAAAAAAGTGGGAAATCAAATATACATGCACATTAAAGCCAGTCTCTCTCTCTCTCTCTCTCTCTCTCTCTCTCTCTCTCTCTCTCTCTCTCTCTCTCTCTCTCTCTCTCTCTCTCTCTCTCATTCGTGGGTCGCTGCGTGATAAAAATCAGAGGGAAGATTCGTTGTTCGATAATTCTGTTTTGGGCGGAGGCGGAGGCAAGACAAGAGAGAGAGAGAGAGAGAGAGAGAGAGAGAGAGAGAGAGAGAGAGAGAGAGAGAGAGAGAGAGAGAGATGAATGGCACGGCGCAGTACGAGTTCGTTATCAGTAAGGCTGTTGTGTGTGTGTGTGTGTGTGTGTGTGTGTGTGTGTGTGTGTGTGTGTGTGTGTGTGTGTGTGTGTGTGCTGCTGCTGCTGCTGCTGCTGCTACTACTGACCATCCCACTTCATAGCTGCCACCTGTTCCTTACTAC
>NC_087192.1:2735000-2740000 GCF_035594125.1 Scylla paramamosain
CCTGTCAAACATATTGCTATACCTTCCCATATTCAGCTACGTATCAGTATTAATCTACTCAGTTTACCTCTCTATAATATTATCTACATCTACATTCATCTTCCTGGCCTTCCTTCTACGCTCCCACGTATTCAAGGGGCGTGGAATCCAGTATACGTGAAGCTAAGATTGAGAATTTAGGTGACACTATAAAAAAAAAAAATTCATATTTAAAAGTAGAAGGGTTATGTTGGCAGGTGTCTCATTAACCCTTTCACTGCGCCACGGAACAATTGGCAACACCAGAAGCAATGCGTGAAATCTTTATAACCATCTACAAGAAAGTTAGCGATGAAAAAGAATATATTTTGCAATTTCTTCCCATTTCAAATTTTGGATGTGGCTGCAGGACAAAGTAAAAGATGTGTCAGACTGATTGGTAATTAGGGAAAGGTGTACCAAGTGGCAGCCACACGGTGAAGGAAATGAGTGAAGGAGTTTGTCTTTCTACCTGTAAACTAGGAATGAATAAACTACAGCAGGGTGTCGTCCTGTTGATGTCGTCACTGTCTCACACCACTTTGAATTTTTGCCTTGAGTAGAGGAGCTTGTGAGAGAAAAAGACGAATAGATCATTGTATTGTTGTTATCCTCGCGCGCTTTACTCATTTTAACACCATTTGGAACCTCGGCTTTTAATGAGGGAGCTTGAGAGGGCAGACTATTAGATCATTATAGTGTCCTCTATAACACCACTCTCTAACACCACTTAACCTTTCCTCTTATTAATGGAACTTGTGGGAGAAGAGACCGACAAGGAGAAACCGTATTGTTATAACTAATACCACTGGGAATCCTTGCGTTTATAATGAAGTTTGTGGGAGAAGAGGACGGATAGGAAGTCACTGTATAGGCCCTACTTAGTGTCCCTTCACGTGTGTTATGTTTTTAATCACGGAGTTTATTGGAGTAGACGACGAGGAAGACCCTTTTACTGAGTGCCCTCCCGTGTTGCTGTCACGCTCACACCAAGAGGCGAGGCAATGGAGAGGTCGCGGCGGTGATAAGTTTGGTGATCACCGGGGCAGTTAACGAGGCCTCACGCGAGCACAGGCCAGATTGCCGTCATTCCCTCCCTTCCCCTACTTTCCCCGCACCGCCATTCCCTCCAGCCACGCCTCGCCCTGGATATTGGCTCGTAGGCACGCTGGAAGAGTTAAAAATCCATAGTCTTACCGCGCCTTGTGGACTTTGGGGTTTGCAGAGGAGCGAAGGAAAGGAGAGAAAAAGGAAAAGGAGAACGCGGATTCGAAAAAGGAAGTGAAGCAACGAGTGAAGCGTGAGAGTCAAGTGAGCGAGAAATTGAAATCGAGAAAACAGTAAGAGAAGGAAGATTTGTGAATGATTAACTGATTGAGTGGTAGACTGATAGGACACAGCAAAGAAACAAGTGAATACAGTGACAGAAGAACATTTTACCTGCGATTCTACCTATAAAACAGTTACTACCAGTCACTGCAGAAACACCACCACTACCACTAAGCCGCCAAGATGCTCAAGCGGTTCAAGAAGCACGCCAAGGACAAGCTGCACGGGGGCGAGAAGTCTGTGACCTTCAATGAGAGCGAGATGCCAACCAAGAGCAAAGAGTCGCCTGTCGTGGCCCTCAGCGTGCTCAGGGAGGACGGCACTGATGACGGCAAGGACGCGGCCAACGGAGCCACGCAGCCCCGGGCCAACCACCACACCTGGCCCAGCGCCTTCAGCTCCAGCGGGGGGAAGCGACGCAGCGTAAGTCTCTCTGTGTTAGGTCTTGTGTTCGTAAGCGTTTCGGGGTTTCATTAGGGTATTGGGGTTTGCAGGGGTGTTTCCGTGGTTCTGGGGATGAATCAACAGTGTCTTCTGGAAGTTATTAGGGTTTTCAAGGTTGTTTTCTAGTGATGGGAATTTTAAAGCTGTTTTCATGGTTCTGGTGAATTTAGTAGGTTCTAAAGAAGGTTATTGGTGTTTTCAAGGGTGTTTTCATGGATCTAGGGAATAAATTAACATGGTTTTTTGGAAGTTATTGTGGTTCTCAAGGATTTTATGGCTTAACAGGCTGTATTGCAGGCCTTTGAGGTTTCCATGGTTCTGAAGATAGTTTAATAACCTCTACTGGAAGTTATTGGGGGTTTTCAAGTGTGTTTCCGTGATTATAGAGTTAGTTAAACAAGAAGCTTATACCATCAGCGGAAAAGCACCCTTGAGGACCCTAGTTATCTTGTCTCTGGCCTTTTCAAAAACTATCCTGCTCATAAAAGGAAGGTGTGAGTGCCTGATAGGGAGAGTGCGAAGTGACGAGGGAGGTGTGAGTGATGATAGTGAGTGCCAGGCGACGAGGGAGGTGTGAGTGCCTGATAGTGACAGTGCGGTGACTTCCTCGTTCACTAAGCCGTCCCGTGGTCAGGGCTGGGAGCACCTTGCAGATAAATGATACAGAACAGTGATAAATTTTAGCTGAAGATCACTGCTGCTCTTATTCTCTTCACCATTTATGTAATGTTCAAATAAGAAAGAAAAGAAAACATTTAAGGATTAGAAAAAAAAAGGAAAGAAAGACGAAAAATTAAGAAGGAAGAGGAGGAGGAGGAGGCAGTAAACAGTGAAAGAGAGAGAGAGAGAGAGAGAGAGAGAGAGAGAGAGAGAGAGAGAGAGAGAGAGAGAGAGAGAGAGAGAGAGAGAAAATTGTATCACTAACAGAAACTCTTCAGATCATCTTTCCTCGCAGTGAGTGGAAGGGAAGGGGTTTAATATGTGATATCAGAATCTTTATAGGGAGTCACGTGTGTTGCTGAAGCGTGAGTGAGTGAATGGCTGTGAATGAGAAGCGCAAGACTCATCTGAATGTTTCTTTACGCAGCCTGTCAGGGAAATACGCAGTGAAAGGAAGGTCGTGAAGAAATGGAAAGGTGAAGAGCCGATTGAAAAAAAAAAAAAGAAAGAAAGAAAAAGAAAAAAAAGATGAATGAAATGTAAGTCTTGCATGAAATAAATGAGTGAAAGAAGTGTGGTGTGCATTGAACTCCTTGAATAGCGATAGCGCGCACGCGGACACGGACACACACACACACACACACACACACACACACACACACACACACACACACACACACACACACACACACACACACACACACACACACACACACACACACACACACACACGCACACACAGGGACTTTGAAATGTTAGTAAAGAAGTAACCCACAGCTATATACAAGAGAGAGAGAGAGAGAGAGAGAGAGAGAGAGAGAGAGAGAGAGAGAGAGAGAGAGAGAGAGAGAGAGAGAGAGAAAGTTGCCTCATTGCAGGTAAATAATGCAAATGACTTGTGCAACTTACAAAATTACTAACTTGATATTACTTCTGGTTCCAGGTAGGCTTAATTAGAACGCTGACACACACACACACACACACACACACACACACACACACACACACACACACACACACACACACACACACACACACACACACACACACACACAACTTGACTGAATAATAAGACCGAATGATGCAATAATGTTAATTAATGCAAATATTACTAATACCACTTAGGATGAATAACGGAAGTCCTGCAGATGTTGAGAGAGAGAGAGAGAGAGAGAGAGAGAGAGAGAGAGAGAGAGAGAGAGAGAGAGAGAGAGAGAGAGAGAGAGAGAGAGAGAGAGAGAGAGAGCCGCTCGTGGAAAATAGAGCGATTAAACACGAAATTCCCTCCTGGCATAAAAAGAAAGGAAAAAAATGAGAGAAAAAGAGAAAGAGAGAAAAGAAAGAAAGAAAGAAGACTCATCAGGGAGGTACAAAAAAAAAGAAAGAAATGAAAAAAAAGAGAAAGAAAAGGGAATGAAGAAAAATACAGAGAGAGAGAGAGAGAGAGAGAGAGAGAGAGAGAGAGAGAGAGAGAGAGAGAGAGAGAGAGAGAATTGTTGAGGGAGGAAAAATGTTGAATTTACAATTTATATAATGTACGTACAGCAGAGTATATTGTTTAAAGGGAAGGGAAGGGAAGGGAAGGGGAAGAAAGAGAAGGAAATTTAAAGGGAAGGGTAGACAAGAGAAAACATGAGAATTTAAAGTACGGGAAAGAAGGAAGAGACTGATAAGGAATAAAAAAAAGAAAAAGGGAGGCGAAGGGATTTAAATGAAGAAAAGAAGGGATAGGAAGAACAAAGGTCAGGAAAGTGAAGGAAAGGGAAGGAAAACGAAGAGAAAGAATAGGAAAAGGAAAAAAAATAAAAAATAAACACATCCTAAACGTCCCTGTCTCTATGTGTGTGTGTGTGTGTATGTGTGTGTGTGAGAAAAGAAAGACGAATTATGAAGTTAAAATGAAAACTTTACGAAGAGGAGAATTTGAAGAAGGAAGAGGCAAGTGGCAATATGTAGAGAGAGAGAGAGAGAGAGAGAGAGAGAGAGTTACTGTAATATATAACGAGTGTGAGTGAGCGTTGGGACAGAGAGGCGAGGCAATAAAGACCGGTTTCCAGGAGCAGCAGGGTTCTTAATCATCCTCCATGCTTGAGTCTGCAATGAAGGCAAGCGAGATTAATGATAATATTCTGTTTGGATCTGGAATGATGCTCTGTAAACTTATTGTGTGTTGGAGAGGAAGAGGAGGAGGAGGAAGAAGAAGAGGACGATTAGATGAGAAGGAGGAAGATTAGCGGAGGAAAGAGATGAAAGACGAGAAGAAAGGAGATCAGGACGAAGAGAAGGGGGAAAAAGAAGAAAGGAGGAAGATGATCACTAAGAAGGGGAAAGAAAAACACAAAAGAGGAAAGTACAGAGGGGAAGGAGGAAGAGGAACAAATGGACAAGAAGGGAAGGAAAAAATGTCAAAGAGAAGGAAAAGGAGTAGGATACAGGAAAGCAGGAGAAAGAGGGAAAGAAGGAGGAAGAAGAAGAGAGAGAAGGAAAAGAAAGAAGAAATATTGTTGGCGGAGGAGAAGAAAAAAGAAGAGGAGGAGAGATGAAAATGG